>NW_027189129.1:281429-486429 GCF_040958095.1 Procambarus clarkii | reverse complement strand
AGGAAGAGTTTCAGAGCAGGATTTGCATTTAAGAACAGGGTTTTGTAAATGTAGTTGACACAAGAGAATTTATGGAGTGAGATTATGTTTAGCATGTTTAGGGAGTTAAACAAGGGGGCTGTGTGTTGTCTGAAAGCAGAATTTGATATTATTCTGATAGCAGATTTTTGCTGGGTGATGATGGACTTGAGGTGGTTTGCAGTGGTTGAACCCCATGCACAGATACCATAGTTGAGATAGGGATAGATTAGTGTATAATATAGAGAGATGAGAGCAGGGTTAGGTACATAATATCTGATTTTGGAGAGTATACCAACTGTTTTAGAGACTTTCTTAGTTATGTATTGTATGTGGGTACTGAAGTTGAGTCTCTTGTCTAAGAATAGACCAAGAAACTTTCCATCATTGTTATTGCTAATGTTTACATTGTCATCTGAAGCTGAATTGCATTTGTAGATTTGCTTCCAAATAAGATGTAGTAGGTCTTTTCTATGTTAAGTGTTAGTTTGTTGGTTGACATCCATAAGTGGACTTTTTTTAGTTCATTATTAACAACATTACAGTATTTAGTGTATGTGGGTTGGGGTTGGAGTAGATGAGTGTAGTATCATCAGCAAACAATATAGGTTTCAGAATGTTAAGAACATATACATCCTGCCTTCCCATCCCTAGCTACTGACCCATCACAATATTTTTTTTTTTTTTTTTTTTTTTTTTTTTTTTTTTTTTTTTTTTTTTTTTGAGATATATACAAGAGTTGTTACATTCTTGTACAGCCACTAGTACGCGTAGCGTTTCGGGCAAGTCCTTAATCCTATGGTCCCTGGAATACGATCCCCTGCCGCGAAGAATCGTTTTTTCATCCAAGTACAACATTTTACTGTTGCGTTAAACAGAGGCTACAGTTAAGGAATTGCGCCCAGTAAATCCTCCCCGGCCAGGATACGAACCCATGACATAGCGCTCGCGGAACGCCAGGCGAGTGTCTTACCACTACACCACGGAGACTGTTATACATCCTGCCTTCCCATCCCTAGCTACTGACCCATCACAATATACATCCTGCCTTCCCATCCCTAGCTACTGACCCATCACAATATACATGTAGTAGAGTGTTTTCTGTAGGCAATTTTCTAATTATACAATCATATGTTGCCCTCAGCTCTCCTATTTCATACATACTTTTTTTCTTTTGCAAGGGAGTAATTACTACATCTACATTACAATCCTCCCATGGTGGTGTAAATTTTCTCTTGGGCACAGCAATACACTCTGAAATAACATCATACTTAATAACATTAGAACATAAGGTATTCATATATGCTCTTTTCTTCATCATACATTGTTCAGTACTTCCCACCTTTTGAACTGAGAGGACCAATTCATTAGCTCCCCCACCTCTCATTAATCTAATGGCAGAAGCTACATTTATCTCTGCAATTCTATCCCCAATACTCTGCAGATTCAACTCCATCCTGATTTTCTCAATCATAGCATTTCTTGGGCATCCTAAGATAATTCTCATGGCTTCATTTTGTACCTGTGGGAGGTTGGTGCTGGGGTTACTGTGGGAGGTGTACTGTGTGAGGTTGTGTTGGGGTTACCTGTAGGAGGTGTACTGTGGGAGGTTGGTGCTGGGGTTACCTGTGGGAGGTGTACTGTGGGAGGTTGGTGTTGTGTACTGTGGGAGGTTGGTGCTGGGGTTACCTGTGGGATGTGTACTGTGGGAGGTTGGTGTTGTGTACTGTGGGAGGTTGGTGCTGGGGTTACCTGTGGGATGTGTACTGTGGGAGGTTGGTGTTGTGTACTGTGGGAGGTTGGTGCTGGGGTTACCTGTGGGAGGTGTACTGTGGGAGGTTGGTGTTGTGTACTGTGGGAGGTTGGTGTTGGGGTTACCTGTGGGAGGTGTACTGTGGGAGGTTGGTGTTGTGTACTGTAGGAGGTTGGTGTTAGGGTATTCACCTAGTATATCTTGTTTCTGGGTGTACTAACTTAGTATATGTTGCGTGTGTGTGTATACTCACCTAGTCTCACCTAGAATATCTTGTGTGTAAGTACTCAACTAGTACTCACCTAGTATACCTTGTATGTGTGTATTCACCTAGTATATCTTGTTTCTGGGTGTACTAACTTAGTATATGTTGCGTGTGTGTGTATACTCACCTAGTCTCACCTAGAATATCTTGTGTGTAAGTACTCAACTAGTACTCACCTAGTATACCTTGTATGTGTGTATTCACCTAGTATATCTTGTTTCTGGGTGTACTAACTTAGTATATGTTGCGTGTGTGTGTATACTCACCTAGTCTCACCTAGAATATCTTGTGTGTAAGTACTCAACTAGTACTCACCTAGTATACCTTGTATGTGTGTATTCACCTAGTATATCTTGTTTCTGGGTGTACTAACTTAGTATATGTTGCGTGTGTGTGTATACTCACCTAGTCTCACCTAGAATATCTTGTGTGTAAGTACTCAACTAGTACTCACCTAGTATACCTTGTATGTGTGTATTCACCTAGTATATCTTGTTTCTGGGTGTACTAACTTAGTATATGTTGCGTGTGTGTGTATACTCACCTAGTCTCACCTAGAATATCTTGTGTGTAAGTACTCAACTAGTACTCACCTAGTATACCTTGTATGTGTGTATTCACCTAGTATATCTGTTTCTGGGTGTACTAACTTAGTATATGTTGCGTGTGTGTGTATACTCACCTAGTCTCACCTAGAATATCTTGTAAGTACTCAACTAGTACTCACCTAGTATACCTTGTATGTGTGTATTCACCTAGTATATCTTGTTTCTGGGTGTACTAACTTAGTATATGTTGCGTGTGTGTGTATACTCACCTAGTCTCACCTAGAATATCTTGTGTGTAAGTACTCAACTAGTACTCACCTAGTATACCTTGTATGTGTGTATTCACCTAGTATATCTTGTTTCTGGGTGTACTAACTTAGTATATGTTGCGTGTGTGTGTATACTCACCTAGTCTCACCTAGAATATCTTGTGTGTAAGTACTCAACTAGTACTCACCTAGTATACCTTGTATGTGTGTATTTACCTAGTATATCTTGTTTCTGGGTGTACTAACTTAGTATATGTTGCGTGTGTGTGTATACTCACCTAGTCTCACCTAGAATATCTTGTGTGTAAGTACTCAACTAGTACTCACCTAGTATACCTTGTATGTGTGTATTCACCTAGTATATCTTGTTTCTGGGTGTACTAACTTGTTGGAGGGAGGGAAATGTAGTTGGTGGACCTGTGGTCAGGGTGGCTCCAGAGGTAGGGTGTCAAATTTCAGTGTTTATGGCAGGGTAAGGGAATGGTCGTCGTTGGTCTTGTGATTCAATATTTTCTTGTTGTCGCTAAGTTACACTTTTTCAGGTCTATATAGTACAATGGCCAGTCCTCATGTACCTAGTAATTATGTACCTTAAATTATGTACGTAAATTATGTAATTATGTTCATGTACCTAGTAGCTAGTAGTTATAGTGTCAGTTGGGGGTTAATGGGCCAGGCCGAGTGTGCCTGTGCCCCACAAATATCACCCTTATTGCTGACTAGTTGGTATAACGGCTTTTCCCAAACCTCTCTCTCGCCAGAATTATACTGACATGTGAATATCTTTGGCAGTTGATGAATCCTAAATATAAATAATAAATAAATAAATGTTTATTTAGGTAAGGTACATCCATACAAGAAATTTTTACAAAGATTGGTGGACTTATAGATAGATTCATACATTGCATAACTGCATGGCATAACTGGCAATCCCCTCACAGTGTTCAAGTGAGAACTGGATAAGCACCTCCAAAGGATACCCAAGTATGCCAAGTATGCTGCCCTGAGGAACACCAATGTTGATGGGTAGGGTGGGAGAAATTGAATTATTCACAGAAACATACTGGAGCCTGTCAGTGAGGTACGTAGGATTTGAGGTATTGCAGGGGATACAAGACACTGATCACTGGTCTCCCATTTGGTCCTCATTGCTTTATCTTACTATTATTGAATGTCAATAACCGTATTATGCAATTTCAATTTCTTCTATTGCTTTCTTTATTATGCACCCCATACCCATCCCGTGGGCCGTGGTGTAAAGGATTACAGAGGCACATAATCGGTTCAGGACCGGAACCCTCTAGTTCGTTTAGCTAAGCAAATAACAATGTTTGACGCTAGTTACAAAATTATTAATGTTGTATACACATGTACACACACACTCATACATACATATATATATATATATATATATATATATATATATATATATATATATATATATATATATGTATATATATACATATATATATATATATATATATATATATATATATATATATATATATATATATATATATATATAATTATACCAGTATAATCTAATAATATATGTTAGCTTGATAAAACTGACTGTTCATTGTTGAGAAATGTGTGTATGTAAGGAGAGAGAGAGAGGGAGAGAGAGAGAGAGAGAGAGAGAGAGAGAGAGAGAGAGAGAGAGAGAGAGAGAGAGAGAGAGAGAGAGAGAGAGAGAGAGAAAGAGAGAGAGAAGAGAGAGAGAGAGAGAGAGAGAGAGAGAGAGAGAGAGAGAGAGAGAGAGAGAGAGAGAGAGAGAGAGAAGAGAGAGAGAGAGAGAGAGAGAAAGAGATGAAGATCGAGACAAGAGAAATAGATATAGACAGAGTCAGGGAGAGAATGTTAGACACAGAGACGTATAGATAAGGATATGCAAAGTCAGTGAGAGAATGACAGAGATAGAGCGAGGAAAGAGACAGAGAGATAGGCTGACACAGAGAATGTCAGAAACGAGGAGAGGCAGAGACAGAGGGACAGGGACAGACGGACAGGGCCAGAGGAGGGACGGGGAACAGAGGGGGAGCAGTGGGACAGGGAGGGAGACAGGGACAGAGAGGGGGACATGGACAGAGACAGAGACAGAGGGACAGGGTCAGAGAGGGGGACCGGGGGACAGAGGGAGGAGAGGGGGGCAGGAGACCAAGAGAGAGGGGACAGAGGAGAGACAGGGACAAGGGGACTGAGATGGATAGGGGGACTGGAGGAAAGGGAGGGGGACAGATGATGGACAGCGGACAGAAAGAGTGGGCAGGGGGACAGAGAGGTACAGGGGACAGAGAGATGGACAGGGGGACATAGAGGAACAGGGGGACAGAGAGTGACAGGGGGACAGAGAGAGGAACAGGAGGACAGAGAAGAACAGGGGGACAGAGAGAGACAGGGGGGACAGAGACAGGGACAATGGGATAGAGAGGGACAGGGGGACAGAGAGATGGAAAGGGGGGACAGGGGGACAGAGAGGGGGAAAGGGATCTGGGACAGAGGACAGAAAATGTGGGCAAGGGGACAAAGTGAGGGACAGGGGACAAAGATGGACAGGGGGACAAAGATGGACAAGGGGGACAGGAGGAAAGGGGGGAGATGTATGAGGGGAAATGTTTGCGGAAGATGGAGAAGGGGTATTTAGAACGGTAAGTTAGAGAGGGGGCAACTAAGGCCCATCATTGAAAAACAAATGAGCATCATTGCAATAGCAGGAGCCACGCACATCTTTAGCCTGCGTTGTTGAGACATTGTCAATTAAGCGGTGTCCAATAGCAGTATCTTCGGTATTTAAGCGTTACCTTAAAAATACTGGAAATATTGAAAGCTATTAATCCAGATATTAATCCCCTTGTGCAACGCACACAAGAGGCAACAGCTTCTAGCTCTACAAGCCGCAATATAAAATAGAGAATAGGCGATTGTTTTCACTCACAGTGTAATAAACCCACGGACCCACCCACCCGCTGAAGCCGTAAATGCCAAGACATTACTTCCGTTTAAAATTAAGCTGGAATAATCCTCAGGTATGTGGAGGATGTGGGAGGCCTTTGATCAACCACCGACTTCCTGCCCGTCGACGGGGCCATCAGCCCTCAGTGTGCCCTCAGCCAAAATAATGTGAAACATGTATGTGGGTGTATTAAATATTTTAATTTATTATTTCCAAGATTTAGCTGTTAGCTCTTGGACCCCGCCTTTCTAAGCGTCGGTTGTCTAATGTACCGACTCTCGGCCTCTTTTCCTCCATCATATCTAAACAACATATATTTTTATCTAACACACTCACACATCCCCAAGATGCAGCCTTTAGCAGCTTCCTGACTTTCAGGTTCCTATTTACTGCAAGGTGAATAGAGGCATTAGTGTGTGTATGTTTGTGTCTGTGTGTGTGTGTGTGTGTGTACGTGTGTGTGTGTGTGTGTATACTCGCCTAGTTGTGGTTGCGGGGGGTTGAGCTCTGGCTCTTTGGTCCCACCTCTCAACTGGCAATCAACTGATGTACAGATTCCTGAGCCTACTGGGCTCTATCATATCTGCATTTGAAACTGTGTATGGAGTCAGCCTCCACCACATCACTGCCTAATGCATTCCATCTATTAACTACTCTGACACTGAAAAAGTTCTTTCTAACATCCTAGTGGTTCATTTGGGTACTAAGTTTCCACCTGTGTCCCCTTGTTCGCCTACCACCCGTGTTAAACAGTTTATCTTTATGTACCCTATCAATTGCATTTCTCGCAGCCTGTCCTCGTAACTCATGCCTCTTAGTCCTGGGACTAGCCTATTGGCATACCACTAAACTTTTTCAAGCTTCGTCTTGTGCTTTTTTTTTTTTTTTTTTTTTTTGAGATATATACAAGAGTTGTTATATTCTTGTACAGCCTAGTACTAAGTATATGGTGTTTGGCTAGATAAGAGTAAAACTGCTTGTAGATTAGTTTTTCAAAAAATGTTGACAAGTTAGGCAGGATTGATATAGGTCTGTAATTGTTAACATCTGTGAGATCACCACATTTGTGTACAGGGGTAACTCGCTTTTTTTAGGATAACTGGAAAGGTTTGGAGTTCAAGTGACCTGTTGAAGAGCATGAGAATTCTTTGGAGACAATTCCTAACCTATACTTCTTCTCAAGGTCATGTTTTTTATTAATGGGTTTAAGTATTCCCTTTGTAAGCAAGGGATTGTTAAGCCTTTTGGTTATGCTTACAAAAAAGTCACAGGACAGACATTATCAGCAGCAGTTATAAAATTGTCAATAGCAGTTTCATTGTGCAGCCTAAAACTTAACTCCCTTGACTCTAGAGGTATATATATTAGGTTTAGGTTAGGTTTTTTTAATTAAACCAGCCAGGATGAGTGAAGCCATGAAGGGCGTTTTTATTAATTAAAACACCCAAATGTTGGGTGCTTCAGGTGTTGTTCCTCTTGGATGATCTTGTACCTCTCTGTCTCACACCTGTAAGAATGAGTGATATGGTTAAGGGGGAAACAAAGTGCAGGCAAGGCAATGGAGGCCAGTAGTAATCTTAGGGCTAGGATAATTAGAAATTAGAGAAATTAAGTAAGAGAAATTAGCAATAGAAATCAGGTAAAATTTATTATACTTAACTTTTGTATCATCAGTTTAGTAGTAATTCTTCATCTTCATCATCATCATCTTCACTGTCACAAAGCTCCAGGTAGGGCTCGGAAACATCAACATCCTCTTCCTGGTATCCAAATAAACGCTTTGCATCACTCAGCTTGTCAGAACACAACTTTTGCCCTTGCTTCAAAAGAGCCAAGATTCCACTCTTATTTTTGGTTGATAGGTGCTTCTCTTCAATAGTGTACTTGTTAGGATCCTGTAATATATAGACTATTTAATGGGGTTTAAGACATTTACAAATTTCCCTGAAAATACTAAAGAAATTAGAATAAATAAATAAAGTTTTCGGTAAAAGTTCAAATATATGTAAAACACACCAGTACAGTATATGAAAACCATGGAATTGTCTACCTGTCAAAGTTGTAAATAGCAAGACTTTACTCAAGTATAAAATTCTGCTGGATAAATGTTTATGAAGAACTGAATTGCAACACACATTTAGGCTGTTAGCTTACCTTGCTTAGATATGAAGGAAAAATTCCACATAACAACTCTTCAGTATGTTCGGTTAAAATCTCTCTCTTATTCTTGTAATATGCGAGATAATGCAGCATTTCTTGAACAGTGTGTTGTTGCTCTTCTCTGGATCTCTTCTGAAGCTCCACATCTTCTACTGCCTTCTTTTTTTGAGCAAGGAACACTAATAAAAGAGGAAAATTATATTTACTGCAAGTAAACTACAACTCAATTTAATGTAATTACAGTTTAGGTACTTGCATTATACATACTATACATAGTTTATTGTGCAGTATCAACCTGATAAAAACCTACGGATTATGATACTGCACCTATTTTACAAACAGTAGTGATGATATTTTACTTCAAAAATAAGTAAAGCTTATCCATTATGCATGCTAAATGTTAGTTATCTTGATAAGGCCGAATTGTAACCCCTGATAAAATGAGATGTAGTTACATACCATTTTGGCTATGATGAGGCAATAAATTGTGCCATGGCAGGATACCTTCTATTGCATCCTTTTCACTGAGAATTTCAGAGTTTTCACTATTGTAGATTTTTATGAAGCCTTGAAGCTTTTTCCTATCACACTCATTTCTGTGCCGGAGTGAAGAGCGCATTTTACTGGATGCTGCAAATAAAGTTTTTTGGCTGAAAGTTTTAAAGTAAAGTTAAAGTTTTAAAGATCGCCATTCTTGAATCAATGACTTTTGAACATCAAGTTTGTCGATCTCATTTGAAACTGTTATTTCCGTCTCTCTGGCCTATTTGAAAATATAATAAATTTAATGAACAAATCACATTAACCATGATGAGTGGTTCGAACCTATGGGCTTGGCATTCCCAGATGCTTGCTGTAGTTGAATGCGCCACAACATGGTCAAAAGAATTGCAACCTAGGGTACTAATGAACCCACAATTCAATTTTTGTTAATTATGCACCCCCATACCCATTCCATGGGCGGTTGTGCATGCAGTTTCCCATGTACTTGGTCTGTGTCCTCCAGTAGTTTTACCTCTGATGGCCCTTTCAATACACATAGAATTCATATTATTGTGATATATCAATACATGGAGAAAGACATTGAAATGGGGGCATCAAAGGCAGAACTACTGAATGACAGAGACCGAGTTCATGGGGGAATTGTGTGAAACCTGGTTTGGCTTCAGTGGAAGCCTTGGGATCCTTGTGGGTGCAGTAGTACTCCAAGTTGCAATTCATCTGACCATGTCGTGGCGTAGTGAACTAGAGCATGCATCTGAGAGCACTCAGTGCATGGGGTTCAAACCCTCATCACAGTTCCCGTGATATATCACGATACTGTGATTTCTCTGTGAACACATTTGATATATCTCGGAATCATACATTTAGGTTAATTAAATACTATATACTTTATACAAATTAACCTTATTGATATATTGAAAAAGTTCAAGCAGTTAATTCAAGGAAATGGTCGCTAATTTATAATGGAAAATATATGTAGTACATGATCTGAACACATAACTAACCTATAAATGCATTATAATACCTTTCACATATAAATGCATTATAATAAGTTTCAAAATAAATACAAATAAATAAAATAAATATATATTATTTTTAGTACCTTTCTGAGTCGAGTAACTAATGCACGAGCCAGTCCATCAATTTTTCGATGGTTCCAAAAGACTGCACCCTCTGTGAGTTCTTCTGTTCTTTCTGAGAAAAATATTTATAGCAATGAACATCTTGAAGAGCATAGATTAATAACAGTTTCATAACATACCTTTACTCACCACGACCAACTCAAGTTTGACCAATATGTTTTCATTCTTTTATTGATTATTTGAGGGAGTTGATACTTATTGAATACTGAATACAAATCGCATTATACTGATTACAGGGCAGGTAAAATAATAAAAAACTTGATCAGATGAACCATATAAACAAATACCAGCTTTCAGCATGTTTTTAGTTGTAGAGTTGTATCGTGAGAGGTATGCAAACACTTGCTCTGCCTCTTCCCCTAAAGTCATGCCACTTCCTTCTTGCCACCGCCCTCCATACAATACCTTTAACATAAAAGTATACAGTAAAAAAAATTCAAATTATTGTACAAAAATTAAAAGCCTCCTACTATATTAAATGATACGTATATCATTAATCTTAAACAATCAGAAATCTTAAATTTTTTTACACAAACTGTACTTATTATATTTAATGTAATGTATACATTACATTAAATTTAATTAGTATACATAAATGTAATGTTATATTTTTATTTACCTGACAATACCAAGCATGTCCTTTTGCATGTAGGACTCCTAAAAATGGCTTTGCTTGACCAATGTGAAAATGTGATTGTTTCTGAGCCACAGTTAAGGCCCATGGCCAATATTTGCAAATTATGTCTTGACAAATAAACTTTACGTATTTGAAATACATAATTTGCAAATAGTGGGCATAACTGTACAGCTCTCCTTGATACATATTCAAGGTGTGGAGGATAATACCATGTCGACAGGAGGCCATGCTGATTCCTGTTTCATCCAAACTTTGGAATGAAAGAGGCTTATTTTGAGCAGCTTTCCATGTAGACACTCCACACGTGTGCTTACTCTATTAAACAAAAATATTTATAGTAACTAAATACCCAGTTGGTGAGCATGATTATAATTATGTAGGACGGGTAGAAGGTAGAGATTATTTTGCGCGATAGGCATTGTTGTTGCACATAAGAATTTCTATGGGTTATATTTCCTTATTCAATATATATAAACTATAATGAAAAAATACAAAAATGGCCACCATATGTTATAGTCGCCAAACAGTTATTAGGTAAAATTGAAGGTTTCTCAATATATAATAAAACTCACCTTAGTTTTCAAGCTCTGAATAGTGCCAACATGAGCTTGAACATCTTCATCTTTGCTGAAGATACTATCAGAATAATAGGGGTTTCTGATACCTCTGCAATGATAATTCAGAAATAATTATTTATTGTCTGTAACCACTATAATATTAAACAATGGGTAATGGGGTATCAAAAAATGTTTTATATGAAGAATTCTGATGCACTGCTAAATTTTACATAAAACAAAAATTTACATGGTGTTAGATAAATAAAATGATGATATGGATGCAATTGAAAGGCAAACTATAAAGACATACTCAGTTAAAAAATATGTCATATGACAATGTATATTTATATGTGCATACTTTATTTATAAGAACATTAATTTGAAGACAATATAATTCATTATAATATAGTGTGTGTAGAGAACAAAAGAATACTGTACATTAAGTATCTGTAAAGCACATTTTATTACCTCCCAACTTTGTTGTAACGATACAGCTTCTTGTTGCCATCAATATGTACTGCTAAAGGGGTAATCGTTAATCGGTAAAGGGCTACTGCTAATCGTAGCTCTAGACTGGGATTGGGAAGTAGAAGTAATCTCGGAACAAAGTACGGATTTTATACAGGTATCGTATACTTACTCCAGTGAAAGATATTTCCTTCAGGGCACACAGTTTGTGTCGGGTCTAATGGCTCATAAAAGCCATTTTTCCAATATAATCTGTGGTGGAAAGGCATGAGAAAATGTTGCATTTGGTCACAAATGTGACACAAAAATGCAAAACAGTCTTCACATTTGATGCTTGCCTCACAATTTGTACATTGTACACAAACTTTACCTGATGAAAAAAGGGGTAATTATTTATACTAATTTTAAATACTGTATACCTAACATTTTAAACAATCTGAAGTCTAAATGTATTAATAGAGTGTCATTAATTTGCATATGATGCTTATTATACAGTATAACCTTAATGAACACAGCAATATTTAATTTACCTTTATCTGGAACACCCAACTCAGACAATGTCCAATCGAACAGCATTGCCCTGCTTTCTCCCCAATTAATCTCTGCATTTTTTCTTCTTTTTTGCCAGTCAGAAACACTTGGCTGAGAATCTTTAATTTGTTCAAGTTCTGCAGCAAGTACTTTGAAATATGGGATTAAAAATTAGTAAGAAAAATTTGTAAGTGAAAGGAATGATTAGTATAATATGTTAAACAAAATTTCATAGGCATTAAGCACAATTTTGGTACATAATATTTATGACGTGTGTCCATTAAATAAACCCTCATTTAAATACCAACAAATGATGTTGGGACATACCAACATCAAATGATTCCAAAGTTTCTTCACCAGCTGCCAAATAACTTTGAGTGTACGTTCTGCCACTAGTAGAATAGCCCGCATTTTGAATGTGTGGTGGTGAAAGTATAGCAGGCAGAATGTCTGGGTGGCACATTTGAAGATTTAAGCATGGTACATAATTGCAAATTGTATACAAGTATTAATATTTTCAGACAAATCTCAAGATATTACTATAACTAACTTTATGCTACCAAGTTGTTCAGTGTTATAGTAATTTAATCTCCATAATTGTCTAGCATACACTTAAAAATAGGCAACAAATATTATTGGAAAGTACACAAATAACAGCTGTAGAAATATTGTTAAAAAAATAATAGAAGATTACCATCAGATTGGGGTGCAGCTGGTCTTTGTTTTGAATTAATGTGTGATACATCCTGTATGTTATCTTTTTTCTGTTTCTTGTTTGTCACCTTTATTGAGTTTGGTTCCTCCACGTTTAAGAGTCTCTTCAAGTACTCATTTCTTTGTATCATTGCAGCACGTGCTTTCTGGTACTCACGTTCAAGATGTTCTCTAGTCATCACTGCTATTCTCCGGTGAAATTCTGAAGAGAAAATAATAGTGTTCGAAGGAAAAGTACAAGAACAAAACAAGAAAATTATGCTTATGCAAAATTATGCTACAATGTACCTATTAATAATCTTAAAATTTGCTACAAATTACCTACTTATAATTATGTGTTAAATTATGGACTTTCCCATAATGATATGCATGTTAGTGGCATTACCTATACTGCCTACCTGGAGCCCCCTAGAGAGATAGTGACACAAGTTAAGGTAATCCCTTTAGTAAGGTGCTGGGTCAACATAAATAAGCTATAACTAATAAGGACACAAATCAATATGTTCATTTAACAGTGGTATTAACATTTATATAAATATAGCTAAGAATAAGTTTTTACAAGTGTAACAAAGTGAAAGAAATGTATGAAAATTTTGATGATATATTAAAATGCTCATTGATTGAACTTGTCTTCCTATATATAAAGTATAAAAATAGTAAACACAGTACCATTATTGTTGTCTGTAGTTATTTTTGGAACATCTGGTATGTACAGCATACTGTCAAAATCCGATGATCTATCTGAAAAATTGATTGGTAGCGTAAATATTTGAATTCATTGCATAGCCTTTTATACAAACAAAAAAGAAAAATTGTACAGAAAAGCTAACACAACATTATAACACCTTTCTGTGGTACTTTCTATGGTACAAAAGAAAACAAACCTTAATTATAAAGGAAAATAAACTGACAGAAGAACTATGAATACTGCTGAAAATACTTTCCACAAAATATCTGAACCAAGGGATAGTACCCCGAGATTTGAAATATGAAAATTTCACCCTTACAGTATTTAAAAAAAAAGCAGAAAGAGTTAAGCACAAAACTAATGTCCGATCAGCTAGGTATAACACATCTGCAAGCTCATGGCGAAAATCCTAAGGGAGGGAATCATTTACCATCTTTCAGTGAAAAATCTTATTCAATCGACACACCATGGTCTTCTTAAAAACAGATGCTACCTTATAAACCTCCTCACTTTTGGGACATGGTAACATGGTACTCAGATAAAGGGTTTCCGGTGGATGTAGTATACATGGATTATGCTAAAGACTTTAATAAGGTACCACATGGAAGACTAGCAAGGAAATTACAGGTTCATGAAAAAAATTGTAAAGTGCACAAAACAATAGTTAAAACAAAGAGAGCAAAAGGTCATACTAAATGGGAATGAATATGAAGAAATGTGTTAAGTTGAGTACCTCAGGGGTCCATTTTTAAGTCTAAAATATTTTTCATATATTGAACATCTATGATATAGAAAAGAATATAATCTAATCAACCACATCCTCATATTTGCAAATGCCTGGCATTTCACGAGCACTTTGTCCGGGGTTTATATTCTAGCCGGGGAGGATTTACTGGGTTAGGCTAACCTAACCTAACTTAACCAAACCAAACCAAGTATCTCAAGTTACAAATATCTCTGGGAATTCATATTATCTGCTGTTGTAGAATTGACAAAATGGACAGTGTCAACAAAATTATTCCCACATACTCCGTCACTATGTGATGGAGTACACATAGAATAGGGACTGAATTGTCCCTGACAGGGACAATTCTGTAACAAATGTTCTAGCATAAAACTTTGTACAGTTTAGTAATTCCTTACCATTTGATGTACTAGGTAGATCCATGTTTGGTGAAGTTTTATAGCTGGAGCTGGAAGATCCTGTCGAGATGACTTCTTCAAAGAGAATAGCTTCAACACATTGTGTCTTGAGTCTTCCAGTACTTGGCCTACAGTTACCAGATCTGATTTACAGAAACTAGTGAACTATGGAGATAAGATTGTTAATAATATACTTTTTTTGAGATTCATATGACTTGCAGCTTAAAAACCAATCTTATTTTAAAATAGTACACTAAAGTACATAGCAAATTGCGAAATTCGTAGTTTTTTAACTACTTTAAAGCTAAATTCTCAAGCTTTGAAAATAAGCACAATTTGCTATTTTAAGCGGAATCTGGCAACTCTGATTTAGCATGTAAACATTGACTTGCATTCACAATGTAGTTATTTATTTTTCAACAATTTAAAACGAGTTATGAAAATACACACATTGGTACATTATTGCAAAGGCACTATACTATATATATATATATATAAATTGTTGCAAGTCGAGCAACAAATATTTTACATTGAACAACAAATGAGATTGGAAAAGCAGTATTGCCAAAATAGACCCCAGACACACCCTGTGGGTAGTAATGGACCCCCATACCGACCCTATGAGGGGTAGTGGACCCCATAATAACACTATGGGCGATAGTGGACACTATACAAACACTATGGGCGGTAGTTGACTTCATAGAGACCCTGTGGGCGGTAAGGGACCCCCTATCGACCCTGTGGGCGGCAGTGGACCCCCTATCGGTCCTGTGGGCGGCAGTGGACCCCCTACCGACCCTGTGGGCGGCAGTGGACCCCTACCGAACGTGTGGGCGGCAGTGGACCCCCTACCGACCCTGTGGGCGGCAGTGGACCCCCTATCGATCCTGTGGGCGGTAGTGGACCCCCCCCATATCGACCCTGTGGGCGGCAGTGGACCCCCTATCGATCCTGTGGGCGGCAGTGGACCCCCTACCGACCCAGTGGGTGGCAGTGGACCCCCTGCCGACCCTGTGGGCGGTAGTGGACCCCTACCGACCCTGTGGACGGTAGTTGACTTCATAGCGACCCAGTGGGCGGTAGTGAACCCCATACCGACCCTGTGGGTGGCGGTGGACTCCATACCGACTCTGTGGGCGGCAGTGAACCCTATATACTAATCCTGTGGGCGATACTGTACCCTATAGTCATCCTGTGGGGGCAATGGATGCCATACATATCCAGTGGGTGTTATTGTACCCCATACTTATTCTGTGGGTGGTTGGAGCCCCATACCCATCCTGTGGGTTATAGTGGACCCCATACTCATCCTGTGGGTGGTATTGGACCCCATACCTATCCTGTGGGTGGTTGTGAGCCCATACCCATCCTGTCGGTGGTAGTGGACGCAATACACATCCAGTGGATGGTATTGGATCCCATACCCTTCCTGTGGGTGGAAGTGATCCCCATACCATTCCTGTGGGTGGATGTGACCCCCATACTCATCCTGCGGGTGTTATTGGACCCCTTACCCACCTAACAGGTGGTAGTGGACCCTAATCCTATAGTTTCCAATAATCCACACCATACCATCCTGTTTGCAGTAGTTTACCCTATATACATTCCAACATAACATCGTTTTCTGTTAGCGTTCCTACAAAACATTCTTTAAAGATTTCTAAAGCACAAACTATAGTATATAATATTGATTGGTGAAGCACTTATTCTATGTAATAATTTATTGTGCTTATTATAATTTACTAAGAACAACTAATATTTCTCAAAACAAAACTACGAGCCTTCAATAGGATGTAGCTGATCTGTAATATTATAAGAGCATGGACAATAGTAGGTGAATTTCACAACCCATGTGGGACCTGAAAACTACAATTTTCGTTATAATTGAACCAATCACGACTATTCAGCTATCTACGTTGATGGACGAGTACTGTGAGACGTAAATTGGTACGTGAGGAAGAGTTTGAGCCTTGGTAAAAAAGTTAACTGGGAATATATCACATATGTACTAAATCACATTCCACATATTGACTTTAAGCACTAGTCATATATGTACTGTCTTGTGTGAGAACGGGTTGTATTATACCAAATTTGAGGATTTTAACTTCGAATCATAGAGCGACGTTTCGTATTTTTTAGACCCTAGAAAAGACGTATAAATATGTTGCTTCCAATACAAATGATAAAAATCAATGTGTTTTCATTAGAATTAACTAAAATGTTCCTGATTTTGCGTTTATATTACCGATGGAAGATGTACACGTAAAACGGCTCTAATCCGGCTGAAACATCGATATATGCAATAAAAACAGAACTTCTCCCCTTTTAAATATCTTACTCAGTAATTTAACGAGAAACAAATAGATGATTGAAAATGAAGTATTTAAGGTTATTTTCTGATCAATTATGTGTTTGCATAATTTTTATCGTATATTTAATGAATTAATAACAATAAACTGAAAATTCACAAAAACGTGGAAAAACGGCAAAATATTGCCTAATTCGATGATATTTTCTTTAAATCACATAAAGGAAAAAGGGATGATAAAGGTCAAAATATTGCTAAATTCGATGATTTTAAGTTCAAAAGAAAATGCAAGAAAACTTGCTTAAAAATGCAAAATTTGAAAATTCTGAGATTTGAAGGCCAAATCACATATCGTGAGAAAACATGAAGTAGTATCGAAATATTGGTAAAACGAATATATATACGTAAAATCAAACTACATGAATAACGTGAAAAAAGTCACTATATTACTATATTTGAGGAATTTAACTTCAAATCATAGAGCGAGGTTTCGTATTATTTAGATCCAAGAAAAGACATATGACAATGTTGTTTGAAATACAAATGATAAAAATCAATGTGTTTTCATTAGAATTAACTAAAATGTTCCTGATTTTCCGTTTATATTACCGATGGAAGATGTACACGTAAAACGGCTCTAATCCGGCTGAAACGTCGATATATGCAATAAAAACAGAACTTCTCCCCTTTTCAATATCTTAGTATTTTAACGAGAAACAAATAGATGATTGAAAATGAAGTATTTAAGGTTATTTTCTGATCAATTATGTGTTTGCATAATTTTTATCGTATATTTAATGAATTAATACCAATAAACTGAAAATTCACAAAAACGTGAAAAAACGGCAAAATACTGCCTAATTCGATGATATTTTGTTTAAATCACATAAAGGAAAAGAATATGATAAACGTCAAAATATTGCTAAATTCGATGATTTTTAGTACGAAACAAAATGCAAGAAAACTTGCTTAAAAATGCAAAATTTGAAAATTCTGAGATTTGAAGGCCAAATCACATATCGTGAGAAAACATGAAGTAGTATCGAAATATTGGTAAAAACGAATATATATACGTAAAATCAAACTACATTAATAACGTGAAAAAAGTCACTATATTACCATATTTGAGGATTTTAACTTCAAATCATAGAGCGAGGTTTCGTATTATTTAGATCCAAGAAAAGACATATGACAATGTTGTTTGAAACACAAATGATAAAAATCAATGTGTTTTCATTAGAATTAACTAAAATGTTCCTGATTTTCCGTTTATATTACCGATGGAAGATGTACACGTAAAACCGCTCTAATCTGGCTGAAACGTCGATATATGCAATAAAAACAGAACTTCTCCCCTTTCCAATATCTTACTCAGTATTTTAACGAGAAACAAATAGTTGATTGAAAATTAAGTGTTTAAGGTTAATTTCTAATCAATTATGTGTTTGCACAATTTTTATCGTATTTTTAATGAATTAAGAGCAATAAACTGAAAGTTCACAAAAACGTGGAAAAACAGCAAAATATTGCCTAATTCGATGATATTTTGTTTATATCACATAAAGGAAAAGGGGATGATAAACGTCAAAATATTGATGAATTCGATGATTTTTAGTACGAAACAAAATGCAAGAAAACTTGCTTAAAATGCAATTTTATGCGAAAATCTGAGATATGAAGGCCAAAGCACATATCGTGATACTACATGAAATAGTATCGAAATATTGGTAAAAATGAATATATATACGTAATATCAAACTACATGAAAAACGTGAAAAAAGTCATTATTATACCAAATTTGAGGATTTTAACTTCGATTCATAGAGCCACGTTTCGTATTTTTTAGACCCTAGAAAAGACGAATAAATATGTTGCTTCCAATACAAATGATAAAAATCAATGTGTTTTCATTAGAATTAACTAAAATGTTCCTGATTTTGCGTTTATATTACCGATGGAAGATGTACACGTAAAACGGCTCTAATCCGGCTGAAACATCGATATATGCAATAAAAACAGAACTTCTCCCCTTTTAAATATCTTACTCAGTAATTTAACGAGAAACAAATAGATGATTGAAAATGAAGTATTTAAGGTTATTTTCTGATCAATTATGTGTTTGCATAATTTTTATCGTATATTTAATGAATTAATAACAATAAACTGAAAATTCACAAAAACGTGGAAAAACGGCAAAATATTGCCTAATTCGATGATATTTTCTTTAAATCACATAAAGGAAAAAGGGATGATAAAGGTCAAAATATTGCTAAATTCGATGATTTTAAGTTCAAAAGAAAATGCAAGAAAACTTGCTTAAAAATGCAAAATTTGAAAATTCTGAGATTTGAAGGCCAAATCACATATCGTGAGAAAACATGAAGTAGTATCGAAATATTGGTAAAAACGAATATATATACGTAAAATCAAACTACATGAATAACGTGAAAAAAGTCACTATATTACCATATTTGAGGAATTTAACTTCAAATCATAGAGCGAGGTTTCGTATTATTTAGATCCAAGAAAAGACATATGACAATGTTGTTTGAAATACAAATGATAAAAATCAATGTGTTTTCATTAGAATTAACTAAAATGTTCCTGATTTTCCGTTTATATTACCGATGGAAGATGTACACGTAAAACGGCTCTAATCCGGCTGAAACGTCGATATATGCAATAAAAACAGAACTTCTCCCCTTTTCAATATCTTAGTATTTTAACGAGAAACAAATAGATGATTGAAAATGAAGTATTTAAGGTTATTTTCTGATCAATTATGTGTTTGCATAATTTTTATCGTATATTTAATGAATTAATACCAATAAACTGAAAATTCACAAAAACGTGAAAAAACGGCAAAATACTGCCTAATTCGATGATATTTTGTTTAAATCACATAAAGGAAAAGAATATGATAAACGTCAAAATATTGCTAAATTCGATGATTTTTAGTACGAAACAAAATGCAAGAAAACTTGCTTAAAAATGCAAAATTTGAAAATTCTGAGATTTGAAGGCCAAATCACATATCGTGAGAAAACATGAAGTAGTATCGAAATATTGGTAAAAACGAATATATATACGTAAAATCAAACTACATTAATAACGTGAAAAAAGTCACTATATTACCATATTTGAGGATTTTAACTTCAAATCATAGAGCGAGGTTTCGTATTATTTAGATCCAAGAAAAGACATATGACAATGTTGTTTGAAACACAAATGATAAAAATCAATGTGTTTTCATTAGAATTAAGTAAAATGTTCCTGATTTTCCGTTTATATTACCGATGGAAGATGTACACGTAAAACCGCTCTAATCTGGCTGAAACGTCGATATATGCAATAAAAACAGAACTTCTCCCCTTTCCAATATCTTACTCAGTATTTTAACGAGAAACAAATAGTTGATTGAAAATTAAGTGTTTAAGGTTAATTTCTAATCAATTATGTGTTTGCACAATTTTTATCGTATTTTTAATGAATTAAGAGCAATAAATTGAAAGTTCACAAAAACGTGGAAAAACAGCAAAATATTGCCTAATTCGATGATATTTTGTTTATATCACATAAAGGAAAAGGGGATGATAAACGTCAAAATATTGATGAATTCGATGATTTTTAGTACGAAACAAAATGCAAGAAAACTTGCTTAAAATGCAATTTTATGCGAAAATCTGAGATATGAAGGCCAAAGCACATATCGTGATACTACATGAAATAGTATCGAAATATTGGTAAAAATGAATATATATACGTAGTATCAAACTACATGAAAAACGTGAAAAAATCATTATTATACCAAATTTGAGGATTTTAACTTCGAATCATAGAGCGACGTTTCGTATTTTTTAGAGCCTACAAAAGACGTATAAAGATGGTGCTTCCAATACAAATGATAAAAATCAATGTGTTTTCATTAGAATTAACTAAAATGTTCCTGATTTTCCGTTTATATTACCGATGGAAGATGTACACGTAAAACGGCTCTAATCCGGCTGAAACGTCGATATATGCAATAAAAACAGAACTTCTCCCCTTTTCAATATCTTACTCAGTATTTTAACGAGAAACAAATAGATGATTGAAAATGAAGTATTTAAGGTTATTTTCTGATCAATTATGTGTTTGCATAATTTTTATCGTATATTTAATGAATTAAGAGCAATAAACTGAAAGTTCACAAAAACGTGGAAAAACGGCAAAATATTGCCTAATTCGATATTTTGTTTATATCACATAAAGGAAAAGAATATGATAAACGTCAAAATATTGCTAAATTCGATGATTTTTAGTACGAAACAAAATGCAAGAAAACTTGCTTAAAAATGCAAAATTTGAAAATTCTGAGATTTGAAGGCCAAATCACATATCGTGAGAAAACTTGAAGTAGTATCGAAATATTGGTAAAAACGAATATATATATGGAAAATCAAACTACATGAATAACGTGAAAAAAGTCACTATATTACCATATTTGAGGATTTTAACTTCAAATCATAGAGCGAGGTTTCGTATTATTTAGATCCAAGAAAAGACATATGACAATGTTGTTTTTAATACAAATGATAAAAAAATCAATGTGTTTTCATTAGAATTAACTAAAATGTTCCTGATTTTCCGTTTATATTACCGATGGAAGATGTACACGTAAAACCGCTCTAATCCGGCTGAAACGTCGATATATGCAATAAAAAGAGAACTTCTCCCCTTTCCAATATCTTACTCAGTATTTTAACGAGAAACAAATAGTTGATTGAAAATTAAGTGTTTAAGGTTAATTTCTAATCAATTATGTGTTTGCATAATTTTTATCGTATTTTTAATGAATTAAGAGCAATAAACTGAAAGTTCACAAAAACGTGGAAAAACTGCAAAATATTGCCTAATTCGATGATATTTTGTTTATATCACATAAAGGAAAAGGGGATGATAAACGTCAAAATATTGCTGAATTCGATGATTTTTAGTACGAAACAAAATGCAAGAAAACTTGCTTAAAATGCAATTTTATGCGAAAATCTGAGATATGAAGGCCAAAGCACATATCGTGATACTACATGAAATAGTATCGAAATATTGGTAAAAATGAATATATATACGTAATATCAAACTACATGAAAAACGTGAAAAAAGTCATTATTATACCAAATTTGAGGATTTTAACTTCGAATCATAGAGCGACGTTTCGTATTTTTTAGACCCTAGAAAAGACGTATAAATATGTTGCTTCCAATACAAATGATAAAAATCAATGTGTTTTCATTAGAATTAACTAAAATGTTCCTGATTTTGCGTTTATATTACCGATGGAAGATGTACACGTAAAACGGCTCTAATCCGGCTGAAACATCGATATATGCAATAAAAACAGAACTTCTCCCCTTTTAAATAGTAATTTAACGAGAAACAAATAGATGATTGAAAATGAAGTATTTAAGGTTATTTTCTGATCAATTATGTGTTTGCATAATTTTTATCGTATATTTAATGAATTAATAACAATAAACTGAAAATTCACAAAAACGTGGAAAAACGGCAAAATATTGCCTAATTCGATGATATTTTCTTTAAATCACATAAAGGAAAAAGGGATGATAAAGGTCAAAATATTGCTAAATTCGATGATTTTAAGTTCAAAAGAAAATGCAAGAAAACTTGCTTAAAAATGCAAAATTTGAAAATTCTGAGATTTGAAGGCCAAATCACATATCGTGAGAAAACATGAAGTAGTATCGAAATATTGGTAAAAACGAATATATATACGTAAAATCAAACTACATGAATAAAGTGAAAAAAGTCACTATATTACCATATATGAGGAATTTAACTTCAAATCATAGAGCTAGGTTTCGTATTATTTAGATCCAAGAAAAGACATATGACAATGTTGTTTGAAATACAAATGATAAAAATCAATGTGTTTTCATTAGAATTAACTAAAATGTTCCTGATTTTCCGTTTATATTACCGATGGAAGATGTACACGTAAAACGGCTCTAATCCGGCTGAAACGTCGATATATGCAATAAAAACAGAACTTCTCCCCTTTTCAATATCTTACTCAGTATTTTAACGAGAAACAAATAGATGATTGAAAATGAAGTATTTAAGGTTATTTTCTGATCAATTATGTGTTTGCATAATTTTTATCGTATATTTAATGAATTAATACCAATAAACTGAAAATTCACAAAAACGTGAAAAAACGGCAAAATACTGCCTAATTCGATGATATTTTGTTTAAATCACATAAAGGAAAAGAATATGATAAACGTCAAAATATTGCTAAATTCGATGATTTTTAGTACGAAACAAAATGCAAGAAAACTTGCTTAAAAATGCAAAATTTGAAAATTCTGAGATTTGAAGACCACATCACATATCGTGATAAGATGAAGTAGTATCGAAATATTGGTAAAAACGAATATATATACGTAAAATCAAACTACATTAATAACGTGAAAAAAGTCACTATATTACCATATTTGAGGATTTTAACTTCAAATCATTGAGCGAGGTTTCGTATTATTTAGATCCAAGAAAAGACATATGACAATGTTGTTTGAAACACAAATGATAAAAATCAATGTGTTTTCATTAGAATTAACTAAAATGTTCCTGATTTTCCGTTTATATTACCGATGGAAGATGTACACGTAAAACCGCTCTAATCCGGCTGAAACGTCGATATATGCAATAAAAACAGAACTTCTCCCCTTTCCAATATCTTACTCAGTATTTTAACGAGAAACAAATAGTTGATTGAAAATTAAGTGTTTAAGGTTAATTTCTAATCAATTATGTGTTTGCATAATTTTTATCGTATTTTTAATGAATTAAGAGCATTAAACTGCAAGTTCACAAAAACGTGGAAAAACAGCAAAATATTGCCTAATTCGATGATATTTTGTTTATATCACATAAAGGAAAAGGGGATGATAAACGTCAAAATATTGCTGAATTCGATGATTTTTAGTACGAAACAAAATGCAAGAAAACTTGCTTAAAATGCAATTTTATGCGAAAATCTGAGATTTGAAGGCCAAAGCACATATCGTGACACTACATGAAATAGTATCGAAATATTGGTAAAAATGAATATATATACGTAATATCAAACTACATGAAAAACGTGAAAAAAGTCATTATTATACCAAATTTGAGGATTTTAACTTCGAATCATAGAGCACCGTTTCGTATTTTTTAGACCCTAGAAAAGACGTATAAAGATGTTGCTTCCAATACACATGATAAAAATCAATGTGTTTTCATTAGAATTAACTAAAATGTTCCTGATTTTCCGTTTATATTACCGATGGAAGATGTACACGTAAAACGGCTCTAATCCGGCTGAAACGTCGATATATGCAATAAAAACAGAACTTCTCCCCTTTTCAATATCTTACTCAGTATTTTAACGAGAAACAAATAGATGATTGAAAATGAAGTATTTAAGGTTATTTTCTGATCAATTATGTGTTTGCATAATTTTTATCGTATATTTAATGAATTAAGAGCAATAAACTGAAAGTTCACAAAAACGTGGAAAAACGGCAAAATATTGCCTAATTCGATATTTTGTTTATATCACATAAAGGAAAAGAATATGATAAACGTCAAAATATTGCTAAATAAGATGATTTTTAGTACGAAACAAAATGCAAGAAAACTTGCTTAAAAATGCAAAATTTGAAAATTCTGAGATTTGAAGGCCAAATCACATATCGTGAGAAAACTTGAAGTAGTATCGAAATATTGGTAAAAACGAATATATATATGGAAAATCAAACTACATGAATAACGTGAAAAAAGTCACTATATTACCATATTTGAGGATTTTAACTTCAAATCATAGAGCGAGGTTTCGTATTATTTAGATCCAAGAAAAGACATATGACAATGTTGTTTTTAATACAAATGATAAAAAAATCAATGTGTTTTCATTAGAATTAACTAAAATGTTCCTGATTTTCCGTTTATATTACCGATGGAAGATGTACACGTAAAACCGCTCTAATCCGGCTGAAACGTCGATATATGCAATAAAAAGAGAACTTCTCCCCTTTCCAATATCTTACTCAGTATTTTAACGAGAAACAAATAGTTGATTGAAAATTAAGTGTTTAAGGTTAATTTTTAATCAATTATGTGTTTGCATAATTTTTATCGTATTTTTAATGAATTAAGAGCAATAAACTGAAAGTTCACAAAAACGTGGAAAAACTGCAAAATATTGCCTAATTCGATGATATTTTGTTTATATCACATAAAGGAAAAGGGGATGATAAACGTCAAAATATTGCTGAATTCGATGATTTTTAGTACGAAACAAAATGCAAGAAAACTTGCTTAAAATGCAATTTTATGCGAAAATCTGAGATATGAAGGCCAAAGCACATATCGTGATACTACATGAAATAGTATCGAAATATTGGTAAAAATGAATATATATACGTAATATCAAACTACATGAAAAACGTGAAAAAAGTCATTATTATACCAAATTTGAGGATTTTAACTTCGAATCATAGAGCGACGTTTCGTATTTTTTAGACCCTAGAAAAGACGTATAAATATGTTGCTTCCAATACAAATGATAAAAATCAATGTGTTTTCATTAGAATTAACTAAAATGTTCCTGATTTTGCGTTTATATTACCGATGGAAGATGTACACGTAAAACGGCTCTAATCCGGCTGAAACATCGATATATGCAATAAAAACAGAACTTCTCCCCTTTTAAATATCTTACTCAGTAATTTAACGAGAAACAAATAGATGATTGAAAATGAAGTATTTGAGGTTATTTTCTGATCAATTATGTGTTTGCATAATTTTTATCGTATATTTAATGAATTAAGAGCAATAAACTGAAAGTTCACAAAAACGTGGAAAAACGGCAAAATATTGCCTAATTCGATATTTTGTTTATATCACATAAAGGAAAAGAATATGATAAACGTCAAAATATTGCTAAATTCGATGATTTTTAGTACGAAACAAAATGCAAGAAAACTTGCTTAAAAATGCAAAATTTGAAAATTCTGAGATTTGAAGGCCAAATCACATATCGTGAGAAAACTTGAAGTAGTATCGAAATATTGGTAAAACCGAATATATATATGGAAAATCAAACTACATGAATAACGTGAAAAAAGTCACTATATTACCATATTTGAGGATTTTAACTTCAAATCATAGAGCGAGGTTTCGTATTATTTAGATCCAAGAAAAGACATATGACAATGTTGTTTTTAATACAAATGATAAAAAAATCAATGTGTTTTCATTAGAATTAACTAAAATGTTCCTGATTTTCCGTTTATATTACCGATGGAAGATGTACACGTAAAACGGCTCTAATCCGGCTGAAACGTCGATATATGCAATAAAAACAGAACTTCTCCCCTTTTCAATATCTTACTCAGTATTTTAACGAGAAACAAATAGATGATTGAAAATGAAGTATTTAAGGTTATTTTCTGATCAATTATGTGTTTGCATAATTTTTATCGTATATTTAATGAATTAATACCAATAAACTGAAAATTCACAAAAACGTGAAAAAACGGCAAAATACTGCCTAATTCGATGATATTTTGTTTAAATCACATAAAGGAAAAGAATATGATAAACGTTAAAATATTGCTAAATTCGATGATTTTTAGTACGAAACAAAATGCAAGAAAACTTGCTTAAAAATGCAAAATTTGAAAATTCTGAGATTTGAAGGCCAAATCACATATCGTGAGAAAACATGAAGTAGTATCGAAATATTGGTAAAAACGAATATATATACGTAAAATCAAACTACATTAATAACGTGAAAAAAGTCACTATATTACCATATTTGAGGATTTTAACTTCAAATCATAGAGCGAGGTTTCGTATTATTTAGATCCAAGAAAAGACATATAACAATGTTGTTTGAAACACAAATGATAAAAATCAATGTGTTTTCATTAGAATTAACTAAAATGTTCCTGATTTTCCGTTTATATTACCGATGGAAGATGTACACGTAAAACCGCTCTAATCCGGCTGAAACGTCGATATGTGCAATAAAAACAGAACTTCTCCCCTTTCCAATATCTTACTCAGTATTTTAACGAGAAACAAATAGTTGATTGAAAATTAAGTGTTTAAGGTTAATTTCTAATCAATTATGTGTTTGCACAATTTTTATCGTATTTTTAATGAATTAAGAGCAATAAACTGAAAGTTCACAAAAACGTGGAAAAACAGCAAAATATTGCCTAATTCGATGATATTTTGTTTATATCACATAAAGGAAAAGGGGATGATAAACGTCAAAATATTGCTGAATTCGATGATTTTTAGTACGAAACAAAATGCAAGAAAACTTGCTTAGGCTTAAGAGAGGGATGTAGAGTCTCAAGAGAGGGATGTAGAGGCTCAAGAGAGGGATGCAGAGGTTTAAGAGAGTGATGCAGAGGCTTAAGAGAGGGATGCAGAGGCTGAAGAGAGGGATGCAGAGGCTGAAGAGAGCCAGAATTTAGCTCCAAAATAATTCTCAAGGGTCGAATTTGGGAAGTTTGGGATATTTTGAAAACTACAGGGAAGGTTTGGGCAAAATGTGATCCATCGCCGCTCTCAGTAATTGGCATATTTTCGGTATAAAACTTGTAATTTCAAACTGCGAATACGTGCAGAGAGCTAGAATTTGGCTCCAAAATATGGCTCAAGCGTTGAATTTGGGATGTTTGGGATATTTTGGAAACAGGAGGGAGGGTTTGGGAAAAAAAGTGATCCATCGCAGGTTTCAGTAATTGGCATATTTTCGGTATAAAAGTCGTAATTTCAAACTGGGAATACATGCAGAGAGCCAGAATTTGGCTCCAAAATATGGCTCAAGGGTCGTATTTGTGATGTTTAGGATATTTTGGAAACTGCAGAGAGGGTTTCGTCAAAATGTGATCCATTGCTGCTTTCAGTAATTGGCATATTTTCGGTATAAAAAGTCGTAATTTCAAACAACGAATACATGCAGAAAGCCAAAATTTGGCTCCAAAATATGGCTCAAGGGTCGAATTTGTGATGTTTAGGATATTTTGGAAACTGCAGGGAGGGTTTGGGCAAAATGTGATCCATCGCCGCTTTCAGTAATTGGCATATTTTCGGTATAAAAAGTCGTAATTTCAAACTGCGAATACGTGCAGAGAGCCTGAATTTGGCTCGAAAATATGGCTCAAACGTCGAATTTGGGATGTTTGGGATATTTTAAAAACTGCAGGGAGGGTTTGGGCAAAATGATATCCATCGCCGCTTTCAGTAATTGTCATGTTTTCGGTATAAAAATTCGTAATTTCAAACAGCGAATAAGCGCAGAAAGCCAGAATTTGGCTCCAAAATATGGCTCAAGCGTCGAATTTGGGATGTTTGGGATTTTTTGAAAACTGCAGGGGGGGGGGGGGGTGTGTTTGGCCGAATTGTGACCCATCGCTGCTTTCAGTAATTGACATATTTTCGGTATAAAAAGTCGTTTTTCAAACTGCGAATACGTGCAGAAAGCCAGAATTCGGCTAGAAAATATGGCTCAAGGGTCGAATTTGGGATGTTTGGGATATTTTTAAAACTGCAGGGAGGGTTTGGGAATAATATGATCCATCGCCGCTTTCCGTAATTGGCATATTTTCAGTATAAAAGTCATAATTTCAAACTGCGAATACGTGCAGAGAGCCAGAATTTGGCTCCAAAATCCAAAATCCAAGGGTCGAATTTAGGATGTTTGGGATATTTGAAAACTGTAAGGGGGTTTGGGCAAAATGTGACGCATCGCTACTTTCAGTAATTGGCATATTTTCAGTATAAATATTCGTAATTTCAAACTGCGAATACGTGCAGAGAGCCAGAATTTGACTCCAAAATAAGGCTCCAGGGACGAATTTGGGATGTTTGGGATATTTTGAAACGTGCAGGTCGAGGGGGGGGGGGGGGGGTTGACAAAATGTGACCCATCGCCGCTCTCAGTAATTGGCATATTTTCGGTATAAAAAGTCGAAATTTCAAACAGTGAATACGTGCAGAGAGCCCGAATTTGGCTTCAAAATATGGCTCAAGCGTAGTATTTGGGATTTTTGGGATATTTTGCAAACTGCCGGGGGGTTTGGGCAAAATGTGACCCATCGCTGCTTTCAGTAATTGGCTTATTTTCAAGCGTCAAATTTGGGAAGTTTGGGATAAAAAGTCATAATTTCAAACTGCGAATACGTGCAGAGAGCCAGAATTTGACTCCAAAATATGGCTCAAGGGTCGAATTTGTGATGTTTAGGATATTTTGGAAACTGCAGAAAGGGTTTCGTCAAAATGTGATCCATCGACGCTTTCAGTAATTGGCATATTTTCGGTATGAAAAGTCGTAATTTCAAACTGCGAATACATGCAGAAAGCCAAAATTTGGCTCCTAAATAGGGTTCAAGGGTTGAATTGGGGATGTTTGGGATATTTTGAAAACTGAAGGGAGGGCCTGGGCCAAATGTGGTCCATCGCCGCACTCAGTAATTGGCATATTTTCGGTATAAAATGAAATAATTTCAAACTGCGAACACGTGCAGAGACCCCAAATTTGGCTCCAAAATATGGCTCAAGCGTTGAATTTGGTATGTTTGGGATATTTTGAAAACTGCAGGAAGGGTTTGGCCAAAATGTGTTCCATCGCCGCTTTCAGTAATTGTCATGTTTTCGGTATAAAAAGTCGTAATTTCAAACAGCGAATACGTTCAGAGAGCCAGAATTTAGCTCCAAAATAATTCTCAAGGGTCGAATTTGGGATGTTTGTGATATTTTGAAAATTGCAGGGAAGGTTTGGGGCAAAATTTGATCCACCGCCGCTCTCAGTAATTGGCATATTTTCGGTATAAAAAGTCGTAAATTCAAACTGCGAATACGTGCAGAGAAGTAGAATTTGGCTCCAAATTATTTCTCAAGCGTTGAATTGGGAATGTTTGGGATATTTTGGAAACTGCAGGGAGGGTTTGGGCAAAATGAGATCCATCGCCGCTCTCAGTAATTGGCATATTTTCGGTATGAAAAATCGTAATTTCAAACTGCGAATACATGCAGAAAAGTCAAACGTTGGCTCCAAAATATGGCTCAAGGGTCAAATTGGGGATGTTTGGGATATTTTGAAAACTGCAGGGAGGGTTTGGGCAAAATGTGATCCATCGCCGTTTTCAGTAATTGTCATGTTTTCGGTATAAAAAGTCGTAATTTCAAACTGCGAATACTCGCAGAAAGCCTGATTTTGGCTCCAAAATATGGCTCAAAGGTCGAATTTGGGATGTTTGGGATATTTTGCAAACTGCCAGGGAATTTGAGCAAAATGAGACCCATCGCTGTTTTCAGTAATTGGCATATTTTCAAGCGTCAAATTTGGGAAGTTTGGGATAAAGAGTCGTAATTTCAAACTGCGAATAAGTGCAGAGAGTCAGAATTTAGCTCCAAAATAATTCTCAAGGTTCAAATTTAGGATGTTTGGGATATTTTGAAAATTGCAGGGAAGGTTGGGGGCACAATTTGATCCATCGCCGCTCTCAGTAATTGGCATATTTTCGTTATAAAAAGTCGTAAATTCAAACTGCGAATACGTGCAGAGAGCCAGAATTTGGCTCCAAAACATGACTCAAGGGTCGAATTTGGGATGTTTGGGATAATTTGATAACTGCAGAGAGGGTTTCGTCAAAATGTGATCCATCGCTGGTTTCAGTAATTGGCATATTTTCGGTATAAAATCTCGTAATTTCAAACTGGGAATACATGCAGAGAGCCAGAATTTGGCTCCAAAATATGGCTCAAGTATCGCATTTGAGATGATTGCTATATTTTGAAAACTACAGGGAGGGTTTGGGCAAAATATGATCCATCGCTGCTCTCAGTAAATGGCATATTTCCGGTATAAAAAGACGTAATTTCAAACTGCGAATACGTGCAGAGAGCCCAAATTTGGTTTCAAAATATGGCTCAAGCGTCGATTTTTGGGATGTTTGGGATATTTTGAAAACTGCAGGGGGGGGGAGGGTTTGGGCAAAATGTGACCTATCGCTGCTCCCAGTAATTGACATATTTTTGGCATAAAAAGTAGTAATTTCAAACTGCGTATACGTGCAGAGAGCTAGATTTTGGCTCCAAAAAATGGCCCAAACGTTGAATTTGGGACATTTGGGATAATTTGAAAACTGCAGAGAGGGTTTCGTCAAAATGTGATCCATCGCCGCTTTCAGTAATTGGCATATTTTCGGTATAAAAAGTCGTATATTCAAACTGCGAATACGTGCAGAGAGCCCGAATTTGGCTCCAAAATATGGCTCAAGCGTCGAATTTGGGATGTTTGGGATATTTTGAAAACTTCAGGGGCGGCTTTATGCAAAATGGGATCCATCGCCGCACTCAGTAATTGGCATATTTTCGGTAGAAAATGAAATAATTTCAAACTGCTAATATGTGCAGAGAGCCCGAATTTGGCTCCAAAATATGGTTCAAGCGTCGAATTTGGGATATTTGAGATATATTGAAAACTGCAGGGAGGGTTTTGGCAAAATTTGATCCATTGCCGCTTTCAGTAATTGTCATGTTTTCATTATAAAATGTCGTAATTTCAAACAGCGAATACGTGCAGAGAGCCAGAATTTGGCTCAGGCTGAAGAGAATGATGCAGAGGCTTAAGAGAGGGATGAAGAAACTCAAAGAGTGATGCAGAGGCTCAAGACCGGGGATGCAGAGGCTTAAGAGAGGGATGAAGAGACTCAAAAGAATGATGCAGAGGCTCACGACAGGGATGGAGAGGCTTAAGTGAGTGATGCAAAGGCTCAAGAGAGGGATGAAGAGGCTCATGAGAGGGATGCAGAGGCTCAAGTGAGGGATTGAGAGGCTTAGGAAAATGATGCAGAGGCTCAAGAGAGGGATGCAGAGGCTCAAGAGAGTGATGCAGAGGCCCAAGAGAGTGATGCAGAGGCTCAAGAGAGTGATGCAGAGGCTAAGGAGAGTGATGCAGAGGCTTAAGAGAGTGATGCAGACGCTTAAGAGAGGGATGCAGAGGCTCCAAAAAGTGATACAGAGGCTCAAGAGAGTGATGAAGAGGCTTAGGAGAATGATGCAGAGGCTCAAGAGAGGGATGCAGAGGCTGAAGAGTATGATGCAGAGGCTAAAGTGAGTGATGCTGCGAATACATGCAGAGAGCCAGAATTTAGCTCCAAAATAATTCTCAAGGGTCGAATTTGGGATGTTTGGGATATTTTGAAAACTACATTGATGGTTTTGGCAAAATGTGATCCATCGCCGCTCTCAGTAATTACCATATTTTCCCTATAAAAACTCGTAATTTCAAACTGCGAATACGTGCAGAGAGCCAGAATTTGGCTCCAAAATATAGGTCATGGGTCGAATTTGGGATGTTTGGAATAATATGAAAATTGCAGGGGAGTTTGGGCAAAGTGTGACCCATCGTCGCAATCAGTAATTGGCATATTTTCGGTAGAAAATGAAATAATTTCAAACTGCGAATACGTGCAGAGAGCCCGAATTTGGCTCCAAAATATGGCTCAAGCGTCGAATTTGGAATGTTTGGGATATTTTGAAAACTGCAGGGAGGGTTTGGGCAAAATGTGATCCATCGCCGTTTTCAGTAATTGTCATGTTTTCGGTATAAAAAGTCGTAATTTCAAGCTGCGAATTCTCGCAGAAAGCCTGATTTTGGCTCCAAAATATGGCTCAAAGGTCGAATTTGGGATGTTTGGGATATTTTGCAAACTGCCAGGGAGTTTGAGCAAAATGAGACCCATCGCTGTTTTCAGTAATTGGCATATTTTCAAGCGTCAAATTTGGGAAGTTTGGGATAAAGAGTCGTAATTTCAAACTGCGAATACGTGCAGAGAGCCAGAATTTAGCTCCAAAATAATTCTCAAGGTTCAAATTTAGGATGTTTGGAATATTTTGAAAATTGCAGGGAAGGTTGGGGGCAAAATTTGATCCATCGCCGCTCTCAGTAATTGGCATATTTTCGGTATAAAAAGTCGTAAACTGAAACTGCGAATACGTGCAGAGAGCCAGAATTTGACTCCAAAACATGACTCAAGGGTCGAATTTGGGATGTTTGGGATAATTTGATAACTGCAGAGAGGGTTTCGTCAAAATGTGATCCATCGCTGCTTTCAGTAATTGGCATATTTTCGGTATAAAAAGTCGTAATTTCAAACAACGAATACATGCAGAAAGCCAAAATTTGGCTCCAAAATATGGCTCAAGGGTCAAACTTGGGATGTTTGGGATATTTGAAAACAGCAGGGATGGCTTGAGCAAAATGTGATCCATCGCTGCACTCAGTAATTGGCATATTTTCGGTATAAAATGTCATATTTTCAAACTGCTAATACGTGCAGAGAGCCCGAATTTTGCTCCAAATTATGACTCAAGCGTCGAATTTGGGATGTTTGGGATATATTTAAAACTGCAGGGAGGGTTTGGGCAAAATGTGATCCATTGCCGCTTTCAGTAATTGTCATGTTTTCGTTATAAAATGGCATAATTTCAAACAGCGTATACGTGCAGAGTGCCAGAATTTGGCTCCAAAATATAGCTCATGGGTCGAATTTGGGATGTTTGGTATATTTTGCAAACTGCCGGGGGGTTTGGGCAAAATGTGACCCATCGCTGCTTTCAGTAATTAGCTAATTTTCAAGCGTCAAATTTGGGATGTTTGGGATAAAAAGTCATAATTTCAAACTGCAAATACATGCAGAGAGCTAGAATTTAGCTCCAAAATAATTCTCAAGGGTCGAATTTGGGAAGTTTGGTATATTTTGAAAACTACAGGGAAGGTTTGGGCAAAATGTGATCCATCGCCGCTCTCAGTAATTGGCATATTTTCGGTATAAATCTTTGTAATTTCAAACTGCGAATACGTGCAGAGAGCTAGAATTTGGCTCCAAAATATGGCTCAAGCGTTGAATTTGGAATGTTTGGGATATTTTGGAAACAGGAGGGAGGGTTTGGGAAAAAAAGTGATCCATCGCAGGTTTTAGTAATTGGCATATTTTCGGTATAAAAGTCGTAATTTCAAACTGGGAATACATGCAGAGAGCCAGAATTTGGCTCCAAAATATGGCTCAAGGATCGAATTTGTGATTTTTAGGATATTTTGGAATCTGCAGAGAGGGTTTCGTCAAAATGTGATCCATCGCTGCTTTCAGTAATTGGCATATTTTCGGTATAAAAAGTCGTAATTTCAAACAACGGATACATGCAGAAAGCCAAAATTTGGCTGCAAAATATGGCTCAAGGGTCGAATTTGTGATGTTTAGGATATTTTGGAAACTGCAGGGAGGGTTTGGGCAAAATGTGATCCATTGCCGCTTTCAGCAATTGGCATATTTTCGGTATAAAAAGTCGTAATTTCAAACTGCGAATACGTTCAGAGAGCCCGAATTTGGCTCGAAAATATGGCTCAAACGTCGAATTTGGGATGTTTGGGATATTTTGAAAACTGCAGGGAGGGTTTGGGCAAAATGATATCCATCGCCGCTTTCAGTAATTGTCATGTTTTCGGTATAAAAATTCGTAATTTCAAACAGCGAATAAGCGCAGAAAGCCAGAATTTGGCTCCAAAATATGGCTCAAGCGTCGAATTTGCCATGTTTGGGATATTTTAAAAACTGCAGGGGGGGAGTGTTTGGCCGAATTGTGACCCATCGCTGCTTTCAGTAATTGACATATTTTCGGTATAAAAAGTCGTTTTTCAAACTGCGAATACGTGCAGAAAGCCAGAATTCGGCTAGAAAATATGGCTCAAGGGTCGAATTTGGGATGTTTGGGATATTTTTAAAACTGCAGGGAGGGTTTGGGAATAATGTGATCCTTCGCCGCTTTCCGTAATTGGCATATTTTCAGTATAAAAGTCATAATTTCAAACTGCGAATACGTGCAGAGAGCCAGAATTTGGCTCCAAAATCCAAAATCCAAAATCCAAGGGTCGAATTTAGGATGTTTGGGATATTTGAAAACTGCAAGGGGGTTTGGGCAAAATGTGACGCATCGCTACTTTCAGTAATTGGCATATTTTCAGTATAAATATTCGTAATTTCAAACTGCGAATACGTGCAGAGAGCGAGAATTTGACTCCAAAATAAGGCTCCAGGGACGAATTTGGGATGTTTGGGATATTTTGAAACGTGCAGGTCGGGGGGGGGGGGGTTGGACAAAATGTGACCCATCGCCGCTCTCAGTAGTTGGCATATTTTCGGTATAAAAAGTCGAAATTTCAAACAGTGAATACGTGCAGAGAGCCCGAATTTGGCTTCAAAATATGGCTCAAGCGTAGTATTTGGGATTTTTGGGATATTTTGCAAACTGCCGGGGGGTTTGGGCAAAATGTGACCCATCGCTGCTTTCAGTAATTGGCTTATTTTCAAGCGTCAAATTTGGGAAGTTTGGGATAAAAAGTCATAATTTCAAACTGCGAATACGTGCAGAGAGCCAGAATTTAGCTCCAAAATAATTCTCAAGGTTCAAATTTAGGATGTTTGGGATATTTTGAAAATTGCAGGGAAGGTTTGGGGCAAAATTTGATCCACCGCCGCTCTCAGTAATTGGCATATTTTCGGTATAAAAAGTCGTAAATTCAAACTGCGAAAACGTGCAGAGAGCTAGAATTTGGTTCCAAAATATGGCTCAAGCGTTGAATTTTGGATGTTTGGGATATTTTGGAAACTACAGGGAGGGTTTGGGCAAAATGTGATCCATCGACGCTTTCAGTAATTGGCATATTTTCGGTATGAAAAGTCGTCATTTCAAACTGCGAATACATGCAGAAAGCCAAAATTTGGCTCCTAAATAGGGCTCAAGGGTTGAATTGGGGATGTTTGGGATATTTTAAAAAACTGCAGGGAGGGTTTGGGCAAAATGTAATCCATCGCCGCTTTCAGTAATTGTCATGTTTTCGGTATAAAAAGTCGTAATTTCAAACAGCGAATACGTTCAGAGAGCCAGAATTTAGCTCCAAAATAATTCTCAAGGGTCGAATTTGGGATGTTTGGGATATTTTGAAAATTGCAGGGAAGGTTTGAGGCAAAATTTGATCCACCGCCGCACTCAGTAATTGGCATATTTTCGGTATAAAAAGTCGTAAATTCAAACTGCGAATACGTGCAGAGAAGTAGAATTTGGCTCCAAATTATTTCTCAAGCGTTGAATTGGGAATGTTTGGGATATTTTGGAAACTGCAGGGAGGGTTTGGGCAAAATGAGATCCATCGCCGCTTTCAGTAATTGGCATATTTTCGGTATGAAAAGTCGTAATTTCAAACTGCGAATACATGCAGAAAAGCCAAACGTTTGCTCCAAAATATGGCTCAAGGGTCAAATTGGGGATGTTTGGGATATTTTGAAAACTGCAGAGAGGGTTTGGGCAAAATGTGATCCATCGCCGTTTTCAGTAATTGTCATGTTTTCGGTATAAAAAGTCGTAATTTCAAACTGCGAATACTCGCAGAAAGCCTGATTTTGGCTCCAAAATATGGCTCAAAGGTCGAATTTGGGATGTTTGGGATATTTTGCAAAGTGCCAGGGAGTTTGAGCAAAATGAGACCCATCGCTGTTTTCAGTAATTGGCATATTTTCAAGCGTCAAATTTGGGAAGTTTGGGATAAAGAGTCGTAATTTCAAACTGCGAATACGTGCAGAGAGTCAGAATTTAGCTCCAAAATAATTCTCAAGGTTCAAATTTAGGATGTTTGGGATATTTTGAAAATTGCAGGGAAGGTTGGGGGCACAATTTGATCCATCGCTGCTCTCAGTAATTGGCATATTTTCGGTATAAAAAGTCGTAAATTCAAACTGCGAATACGTGCAGAGAGCCAGAATTTGGCTCCAAAACATGACTCAAGGGTCGAATTTGGGATGTTTGGTATAATTTGATAACTGCAGAGAGGGTTTCGTCAAAATGTGATCCATCACTGGTTTCAGTAATTGGCATATTTTCGGTATAAAATCTCGTAATTTCAAACTGGGAATACATGTAGAGAGCCAGAATTTGGCTCCAAAATATGGCTCAAGCGTCGCATTTGGGATGTTTGCTATATTTTGAAAACTACAGGGAGGGTTTGGGCAAAATATGATCCATCGCTGCTCTCAGTAAATGGCATATTTCCGGTATAAAAAGACGTAATTTCAAACTGCGAATACGTGCAGAGAGCCCAAATTTGGTTTCAAAATATGGCTCAAGCGTCGATTTTTGGAATGTTTGGGATATTTTGAAAACTGCAGGGGGGGGGGGTTTGGGCAAAATGTGACCTATCGCTGCTCCCAGTAATTGACATATTTTTGGTATAAAAAGTAGTAATTTCAAACTGCGTATACGTGCAGAGAGCTAGATTTTGGCTCCAAAAAATGGCCCAAATGTTGAATTTGGGATATTTGGGATAATTTGAAAACTGAAGAGAGGGTTTCGTCAAAATGTGATCCATCGCTGCTCTCAGTATTTGGCATATTTTCGGTATAAAAAGTCGTAATTTCAAACAACGAATACATGCAGAAAGCCAAAATTTGGCTCCAAAATATGGCTCAAGGGTCAAATTTGTGATGTTTAGGATATTTTGGAAACTGCAGGGAGGGTTTGGGCAAAATGTGATCCATCGCCGCTTTCAGTAATTGGCATATTTTCGGTATAAAAAGTCGTAATTTCAAACTGCGAATACGTGCAGAGAGCCCGAATTTTGCTCGAAAATATGGCTCAAACGTCGAATTTGGGATGTTTGGGATATTTTAAAAACTGCAGGGAGGGTTTGGGCAAAATGATATCCATCACCGCTTTCAGTAATTGTCATGTTTTCGGTATAAAAAGTCGTAATTTCAAACAGCGAATAAGCGCAGAAAGCCAGAATTTGGCTCCAAAATATAGCTCAAGCCTCGAATTTGGGATGTTTGGGATATTTTGAAAACTGCAGGCGGGGGGGGGGGGGTTTGGGCAAAATGTGACCTATCGCTGCTCTCAGTAATTGACATATTTTCGGTATAAAAAGTAGTAATTTCAAACTGCGTATACGTGCAGAGAGCTAGAATTTGGTTCCAAAATATGGTCCAAACGTTGAATTTGGGATATTTGGGATAATTTGAAAACTGTAGAAAGGGTTTCGTCAAAATGTGATCCATCGCTGCTTTCAGTAATTGGCATATTTTCGGTATAAAAAGTCGTAATTTCAAACAACGAATACATGCAGAAAGCCAAAATTTGGCTCCAAAATATGGCTCAAGATTCGAATTTGTGATGTTTACGATATTTTGGAAACTGCAGGGAGGGTTTGGGCAAAATGTGATCCATTGCCGCTTTCAGTAATTGGCATATTTTTGGTATAAAAAGTCGTAATTTCAAACAGCGAATTCGTTCAGAGAGCCAGAATTTAGCTCCAAAATAATTCTCAAGGGTCAAATTTGGGATGTTTGGGATATTTTGAAAACTGCAGGGAAGGTTTGGGAAAAATGTGATCCATCGCCGCTCTCATTAATTGGCATATTTTCGGTATAAAAAGTCGTATATTCAAACTGCGAAAACGAGCAGAGAGCCCGAATTTGGCTCCAAAATATGGCTCAAGCGTCGAATTTGGGATGTTTAGAATATTTTGAAAACTGCAGGGAGGGTTTGGGTAAAATGTTATCCATCGCCGCTTTCAGTAATTGGCATATTTTCGGTATGAAAAGTCGTTATTTCAAACTGCGAATACATGCAGAAAAGCCAAACGTTGGCTCCAAAATATGGCTCAAGGGTCGAATTGGGGATGTTTGGGATATTTTGAAAACTGCTGGGATGGCCTGGGCAAAATGTGATCCATCGCCGCACTCAGTAATTGGCATATTTTCGGTATAAAATGAAATAATTTCAAACTGCGAACACGTGCAGAGACCCCGAATTTGGCTCCAATATATGGCTCAAGCGTCGAATTAGGGATGTTTTGGCTTTTTTGAAAACTGCAGGGAGGGTTTAGGCAAAATGTTATCCATCGCCGCTTTCAGTAATTGTCATGTTTTCGTTATAAAAATTCGTAATTTCAAACTGCGAAAACATTCAGCGGGCCAGAATTTAACTCCAAAATAATTCTCAAGGGTCGAATTTGGGATGTTTGGGATATTTCGAATACTGCAGGGAAAGTTTGGGCTAAATGTGATCCATCGCCGCTCTCAGTAATTGGCATATTTTCGGTATAAAATTCGTAATTTCTAACTGCGAATACGTGCAGAGAGCCAGAATTTGGCTCCAAATTATGGCTAAAGCGTTGAATTTGGGATGTTTGGGATATTTTGAAAACTGCAGGGAGGGTTCGGGCAAAATGTGATCCATCGCCGCTTTCAGTAATTGGCATATTTTCAGTATAAAAAATCGTAATTTCAAACAGCGAATAAGCGCAGAAAGCCAGAATTTGGCTCCAAAATATGGGTCAAAGGTCGAATTTGGCATGTTTGGGATATTTTTGGGGTTTGGGCAAAATGTGACCCATCGCTTCTTTCAGTAATTGGCATATTTTCAAGCGACAAATTTGGGATATTTAGGATAAAAAGTCGTAATTTCAAACTGCGAATACTTGCAGAGAGCCAGAATTTGGCTCCAAAATAATTCTCAATGGTCGAATTTGGGATGATTGGGATATTTTGAAAACTACAAGGAAGGGGTATGGGCAATATGTGACCTATCGCCGCTCTCAGTAATTCACATAGTATCGGGTATATTCTTGAGGTTATCTTGAGATGATTTCGGGGCTTTTTAGTGTCCCCGCGGCCCGGTCCTCGACCAGGCCTCCACCCCCAGGAAGCAGCCCGTGACAGCTGACTAACTCTTAGGTACCTATTTTACTGCTAGGTAACAGGGGTAAAATAGGTACCTGGGAGTTAGTCAGCTGTCACGGGCTGTTTCGTGGTGGTGGAGGCCTGGTCGAGGACCGGGCCGCGGGGACACTAAAAAGCCCCGAAATCATCTCAAGATAACCTCAAGAAGATAACCGATACTATGTGAATTACTGAGAGCGGCGATAGGTCACATTTTGCCCATACCCCTTCCTTGTAGTTTTCAAAATATCCCAATCATCCCAAATTCGTCCATTGAGAATTATTTTGGAGCCAAATTCAGGCTCTCTGCAAGTATTCGCAGTTTGAAATTACGACTTTTTATCCTAAATATCCCAAATTTGTCGGTACAAAAAGTCGTAATTTCAAACTGCGAATATGTCCAGAGAGCCGCAGTTTGATTCCAAAATTTGGCTCAAGGGTTGAATTTGGGATGTTAGGGATATTTTGAAAACTGCAAGGGGGTTTGGGCAAAATGTGACCCATCCCCGCTCTCAGTAATTGGCATATTTTCGGTATAAAATGACGTAATTTCAAACTGCGAATGCGTGCAGAGAGCCAGAACTTGGCTCCAAAATATGGCTCAAACGTCGAATTTGGGATGTTTGGGATATTTTGAAAACTGCCGGGTGGGGGGGGGGCGAAATGTGACCCATAGCTGCTTTCAGTAATTGGCATATTTTCAGTATAAAAAGTCGTAATTTCAAACTGCGAATACGTGCAGAGAGCCAGAATTTGACTCCAAAATAAGGCTCCAGGGTTCAATTTGGGATGTTTTGGATGGTTTGAAACGTGTAGGGGGGGGGGTCTTTGGGCAAAATGTGACCCATCGCGTCTTTTAGTAATTAACATATTTTCGGTATAAAATGTCGTAATAAAATGTCAAAATATTGCTGAATTCGATGATTTTTAGTACGAAACATAATGCAAGAAAACTTGCTTAAAATGCAATATTATGCGAAAATCTGAGATTTTAAGGCCAAATCAAATATCGTGATACTACATGAAATAGTATCGAAATATTGGTAAAAATGAATTTATTTACGTAGTATCAAACTACATGAAAAACGTGAAAAAGTCATTATTATGCCAAATTTGAGGATTTTAACTTCGAATCATAAAGCGACGTTTCGTATTTTTTAGACCCTAGAAAAGACGTATAAAGATGTTGCTGCCAATACAAATGATAAAAATCAATGTGTCTTCATTAAAATTAACTAAAATGTTCCTGATTTTCGGTTTATATTACCGATGGAAGATGTACACGTAAAACCGTTCTACTCCGGCAGAAACGTCGATATATGCAATGCAGAGGCTTAAGAGAGTGAATATGCAATAAAAACAGAACTTCTCCCCTTTCCAATATCTTACTCAGTATTTTAACGAGAAACAAATAGTTGATTGAAAATTAAGTGTTTAAGGTTAATTTCTAATCAATTATGTGTTTGCATAATTTTTATCGTATTTTTAATGAATTAAGAGCAATAAACTGAAAGTTCACAAAAACGTGGAAAAACAGCAAAATATTGCCTAATTCGATGATATTTTGTTTATATCACATAAAGGAAAAGGGGATGATAAACGTCAAAATATTGCTGAATTCGATGATTTTTAGTACGAAGCAAAATGCAAGAAAACTTGCTTAAAATGCAATTTTATGCGAAAATCTGAGATTTGAAGGCCAAATCACATATCGTGATACTACATGAAATAGTATCGAAATATTGGTAAAAATGAATATATATACGTAATATCAAACTACATGAAAAACGTGAAAAAAGTCATTATTATACCAAATTTGAGGATTTTAACTTCGAATCATAGAGCGACGTTTCGTATTTTTTAGACCCTAGAAAAGACGTGTAAAGATGTTGCTTCCAATACAAATGATAAAAATCAATGTGTTTTCATTAGAATTAACTAAAATGTTCCTGATTTTCCGTTTATATTACCGATGGAAGATGTACACGTAAAACCGCTCTAATCCGGCCGAAACGTCGATATATGCAATAAAAACAGAACTTCTCCCCTTTTCAAAATCTTACTCAGTATTTTAACGAGAAACAAATAGATGATTGAAAATGAAGTATTTAAGGTTATTTTATGATCAATTATGTGTTTGCATAATTTTTATCGTATATTTAATAAATTAATAACAATAAACTGAAAATTCGCAAAAACGTGGAAAAATGGCAAAATATTGCCTAATTCGATGATATTTTGTTTAAATCACATAAAGGAAAAGGGGATGATAAAGGTCAGAATATTGCTAAATTCGATGATTTTTAGTACAAAAGAAAATGCAAGAAAACTTGCTTAAAAATGCAAAATTTGAAAATTCTGAGATTTGAAGGCCAAATCACATATCGTGAGAAAACATGAAGTAGTATCGAAATATTGGTAAAAACGAATATATATACGTAAAATCAAACTACATGAATAACGTGAAAAAAGTCACTATATTACCATATTTGAGGATTTTAACTTCAAATCATAGAGCGAGGTTTCGTATTATTTAGATCCAAGAAAAGACATATGACAATGTTGTTTGAAATTCAAATGATAAAAATCAATGTGTTTTCATTAGAATTAACTAAAATGTTCCTGATTTTCCGTTTATATTACCGATGGAAGATGTACACGTAAAACCGCTCTAATCCGGCTGAAACGTCGATATATGCAATAAAAACAGAACTTCTCCCCTTTCCAATATCTTACTCAGTATTTTAACGAGAAACAAATAGTTGATTGAAAATTAAGTGTTTAAGGTTAATTTCTAATCAATTATGTGTTTGCATAATTTTTATCGTATTTTTAATGAATTAGGAGCAATAAACTGAAAGTTCACAAAAACGTGGAAAAACAGCAAAATATTGCCTAATTCGATGATATTTTGTTTATATCACATAAAGGAAAAGGGGATGATAAACGTCAAAATATTGCTGAATTCGATGATTTTTAGTTCGAAGCAAAATGCAAGAAAACTTGCTTAAAATGCAATTTTATGCGAAAATCTGAGATTTGAAGGCCAAATCACATATCGTGATACTACATGAAATAGTATCGAAATATTGGTAATAATGAATATATATACGTAATATCAAACTACATGAAAAACGTGAAAAAAGTCATTATTATACCAAATTTGAGGATTTTAACTTCGAATCATAGAGCGACGTTTCGTATTTTTTAGACCCTAGAAAAGACGTATAAAGATGTTGCTTCCAATACAAATGATAAAAATCAATGTGTTTTCATTAGAATTAACTAAAATGTTCCTGATTTTCCGTTTATATTACCGATGGAAGATGTACACGTAAAACCTCTCTAATCCGGCTGAAACGTCGATATATGCAATAAAAACAGAACTTCTCCCCTTTTGAATATCTTACTCAGTATTTTAACGAGAAACAAATAGATGATTGAAAATGAAGTATTTAAGGTTATTTTCTGATCAATTATGTGTTTGCATAATTTTTATCGTATATTTAATGAATTAATAACAATAAACTGAAAATTCGCAAAAACGTGGAAAAACGGCAAAATATTGCCTAATTCGATGATATTTTGTTTAAATCACATAAAGGAAAAGGGGATGATAAAGGTCAAAATATTGCTAAATTCGATGATTTTTAGTACAAAAGAAAATGCAAGAAAACTTGCTTAAAAATGCAAAATTTGAAAATTCTGAGATTTGAAGGCCAAATCACATATCGTGAGAAAACATGAAGTAGTATCGAAATATTGGTAAAAACGAATATATATACGGAAAATCAAACTACATGAATAACGTGAAAAAAGTCACTATATTACCATTTTTGAGGATTTTAACTTCAAATCATAGAGCGAGGTTTCGAGGCTTGGATTCGAGCGAGGCTTGAATTTAGATCCAAGAAAAGACATATGACAATGTTGTTTCAAATACAAATGATAAAAATCAATCTGTTTTCATTAGAATTAACTAAAATGTTCCTGATTTTCCGTTTATATTTCCGATGGAAGATCTACACGTAAACCCGCTCTAATCCGGCTGAAACTTCGATATATGCAATAAAAACAGAACTTCTCCCCTTTCCAATATCTTACTCAGAATTTTAACGAGAAACAAATAGTTGATTGAAAATAAAGTGTTTAAGGTTAATTTCTAATCAATTATGTGTTTGCATCATTTTTATCGTATGTTTAATGAATTAATAGCAATAAACTGAAAATTCACAAAAACGTGGAAAAACAGCAAAATATTGCCTAATTCGATGATATTTTGTTTATATCACATAAAGGAAAAGGGGATGATAAACGTCAAAATATTGCTGAATTCGATGATTTTTTCTACATGAATAACGTGAAAAAAGTCACTATATTACCATATTTGAGGATTTTAACTTCAAATCGTAGAGCGAGGTTTCGTATTATTTAGATCCAAGAAAAGACATATTTGAAATTCAAATGATAAAAATCAATGTGTTTTCATTAGAATTAACTAAAATGTTCCTGATTTTCCGTTTATATTACCGATGGAAGATGTACACGTAAAACCGCTCTAATCCGGCTGAAACGTCGATATATGCAATAAAAACAGAACTTCTCCCCGTTTGAATATCTTACTCAGTATTTTAACGAGAAACAAATAGATGATTGAAAATGAAGTATTTAAGGTTATTTTCTGATCAATTATGTGTTTGCATAATTTTTATCGTATATTTAATGAATTAATAACAATAACCTGAAAATTCACAAGAACGTGGAAAAACGGCAAAATATTGCCTAATTCGATGATATTTTGTTTAAATCACATAAAGGAAAAGGGGATGATAAAGGTCAAAATATTGCTAAATTCGATGATTTTTAGTACAAAAGAAAATGCAAGAAAACTTGCTTAAAAATGCAAAATTTGAAAATTCTGAGATTTGAAGGCCAAATCACATATCGTGAGAAAACATGAAGTAGTATCGAAATATTGGTAAAAACGAATATATATACGGAAAATCAAACTACATGAATAACGTGAAAAAATCACTATATTACCATATTTGAGGATTTTAACTTCAAATCATAGAGCGAGGTTTCGAGGCTTGGATTCGAGCGAGGCTTGAATTTAGATCCAAGAAAAGACATATGACAATGTTGTTTCAAATACAAATGATAAAAATCAATCTGTTTTCATTAGAATTAACAAAAATGTTCCTGATTTTCCGTTTATATTTCCGATGGAAGATCTACACGTAAACCCGCTCTAATCCGGCTGAAACTTCGATATATGCAATAAAAACAGAACTTCTCCCCTTTCCAATATCTTACCCAGAATTTTAACGAGATACAAATAGTTGATTGAAAATAAAGAGTTTAAGGTTAATTTCTAATCAATTATGTGTTTGCATCATTTTAATCGTATGTTTAATGAATTAATAGCAATAAACTGAAAATTCACAAAAACGTGGAAAAACAGCAAAATATTGCCTAATTCGATGATATTTTGTTTATATCACATAAAGGAAAAGGGGATGATAAACGTCAAAATATTGCTGAATTCGATGATTTTTACTACATGAATAACGTGAAAAAAGTCACTATATTACTATATTTGAGGATTTTAACTTCAAATCATAGAGCGAGGTTTCGTATTATTTAGAAGAAAAGACATATGACAATGTTGTTTCAAATACAAATGATAAAAAATCAATGTGTTTTCATTAGAATTAACTAAAATGTTCCTGATTTTCCGTTTATATTACCGATGGAAGATGTACACGTAAAACCGCTTTAATCCGGCTGAAACGTCGATATATGCAATAAAAACAGAACTTCTCCCCTTTCCGATATCTTACTCAGTGTTTTAACGAGAAACAAATAGTTGATTGAAAATGAAGTGTTTAAGGTTAATTTCTAATCAATTATGTGTTTGCATCATTTTTATCGTATATTTAATGAATTAATAGCAATAAACTGAAAGTTCACAAAAACGTGAAAAAACGGCAAAATATTGCCTAATTCAAAGATATTTTGTTTAAATCACATAAAGAAAAAGGGGATGATAAAGGTCAAAATATTGCTAAATTCGATGATTTTTAGTACAAAACTAAATACAAGAAAACTTGCTTAAAAATGCAAAATTTGCGAAATTCTGAGATTTGAAGGCCAAATCACATATCGTGAGAAAACATGAAGTAGTATAGAAATATTGGTAAAAACGAATATATATACGTAAAATCAAACTACATGAATAACGTGAAAAAAGTCACTATATTACCATATTTGAGGATTTTAACTTCAAATCATAGAGCGAGGTTTCGTATTATTTAGATCCAAGAAAAGACATATGACAATGTTGTTTCAAATACAAATGATAAAAATCAATGTGTTTTCATTAGAATTAACTAAAATGTTCCTGATTTTCCGTTTATATTACCGATGGAAGATGTACACGTAAAACCGCTCTAATCCGGCTGAAACGTCGATATATGCAATAAAAACAGAACTTCTCCCCTTTCCAATATCTTACTCAGTATTTTAACGAGAAACAAATAGTTGATTGAAAATTAAGTGTTTAAGGTTAATTTCTAATCAATTATGTGTTTGCATAGTTTTTATCGTATTTTTAATTAATTAAGAGCAATAAACTGAAAGTTCACAAAAACGTGGAAAAACAGCAAAATATTGCCTAATTCGATGATATTTTGTTTATATCACATAAAGGAAAAGGGGATGATAAACGTCAAAATATTGCTGAATTCGATGATTTTTAGTACGAAACAAAATGCAAGAAAACTTGCTTAAAATGCAATTTTATGCGAAAATCTGAGATTTGAAGGCCAAATCACATATTGTGATACTACATGAAATAGTATCGAAATATTGGTAAAAATGAATATATATACGTAATATCAAACTACATGAAAAACGTGAAAAAAGTCATTATTATACCAAATTTGAGGATTTTAACTTCGAATCATAGAGCGACGTTTCGTATTTTTTAGACCCTAGAAAAGACGTATAAAGATGTTGCTTCCAATACAAATGATAAAAATCAATGTGTTTTCATTAGAATTAACTAAAATGTTCCTGAGTATCCGTTTATATTACCGATAGAAGATGTACACGTAAAACGGCTCTAATCCGGCTGAATCGTCGATATATGTAATAAAAACAGAACTTCTCCCCTTTCCAATATCTTACTCAGTATTTTAACGAGAAACAAATAGATGATTGAAAATGAAGTATTTAAGGTTTTTTCTGATCAATTATGTGTTTGCATAATTTTTATCGTATATTTAATGAATTAATAACAATAAACTGAAAATTCGCAAAAACGTGGAAAAACGGCAAAATATTGCCTAATTCGATGATATTTTGTTTAAATCACATAAAGGAAAAGGGGATGATAAAGGTCAAAATATTGATAAATTCGATGATTTATAGTACAAAAGAAAATGCAAGAAAACTTACTTAAAAATGCAAAATTTGAAAATTCTGAGATTTGAAGGCCAAATCACATATCGTGAGAAAACATGAAGTAGTATCGAAATATTGGTAAAAACGAATATATATACGGAAAATCAAACTACATGAATAACGTGAAAAAAGTCACTATATTACCATATTTGAGGATTTTAACTTCAAATCATAGAGCGAGGTTTCGAGGCTTGGATTCGAGCGAGGCTTGAATTTAGATCCAAGAATAGACATATGACAATGTTGTTTCAAATACAAATGATAAAAATCAATCTGTTTTCATTAGAATTAACTAAAATGTTCCTGATTTTCAGTTTATATTTCCGATGGAAGATCTACACGTAAACCCGCTCTAATCCGGCTGAAACTTCGATATATGCAATAAAAACAGAACTTCTCCCCTTTCCAATATCTTACTCAGAATTTTAACGAGAAACAAATAGTTGATTGAAAATAAAGTGTTTAAGGTTAATTTATAATCAATTATGTGTTTGCATCATTTTCATCGTATGTTTAATGAATTAATAGCAATAAACTGAAAATTCACAAAAACGTGGAAAAACAGCAAAATATTGCCTAATTCGATGATATTTTGTTTATATCACATAAAGGAAAAGGGGATGATAAACGTCAAAATATTGCTGAATTCGATGATTTTTACTACATGAATAACGTGAAAAAAGTCACTATATTACCATATTTGAGGATTTTAACTTCAAATCATAGAGCGAGGTTTCGTATTATTTAGATCCAAGAAAAGACATATGACAATGTTGTTTCAAATACAAATGATAAAAAATCAATGTGTTTTCATTAGAATTAACTAAAATGTTCCTGATTTTCCGTTTATATTACCGATGGAAGATGTACACGTAAAACCGCTTTAATCCGGCTGAAACGTCGATATATGGAATAAAAACAGAACTTCTCCCCTTTCCAATATCTTACTCAGTGTTTTAACGAGAAAAAAATAGTTGATTGAAAATGAAGTGTTTAAGGTTAATATTTTGCTGTTTTTCCACGTTTTTGTGAACTTTCAGTTTATTGCTCTTAATTCATTAAAAATACGATAAAAATTTTGCAAACACATAATTGATTAGAAATTAACCTTAAACACTTAATTTTCAATCAACTATTTGTTTCTCGTTAAAATACTGAGTAAGATATTGGAAAGGGGAGAAGTTCTGTTTTTATTGCATATATCGACGTTTCAGCCGGATGAGAGCCGTTTTACGTGTACATCTTCCATCGGTAATATAAACGGAAAATCAGAAACATTTTAGTTAATTCTAATGAAAACACATTGATTTTTATCATTTGTATTTGAAACAACATTGTCATATGTCTTTTCTTGGATCTAAATAATACGAAACCTCGCTCTATGATTTGAAGGTAAATTCCTCAAATATGGTAATATAGTGACTTTTTTCACGTTATTCATGTAGTTTGATTTTACGTATATATATACGTTTTTACCAATATTTCTATACTACTTCATGTTTTCTCACGATATGTGATTTGGCCTTCAAATCTTAGAATTTCGCAAATTTTGCATTTTTAAGCAAGTTTTCTTGCATTTAGTTTTGTACTAAAAATCATCGAATTTAGCAATATTTTGACCTTTATCATCCCTTTTTCTTTATGTGATTTAAAAAAAATATCATCGAATTAGGCAATATTTTGCCGTTTTCCACGTTTTTGTGAATTTTCAATTTATTGTTATTAGATCATTAAATATACGATAAAAATTATGCAAACACATAATTGATCAGAAATTAACCTTAAATACTTCATTTTCAATCATCTATTTGTTTCTCGTTAAAATACTGAGTAAGATATTGAAAAGGGGACAAGTTCTCTTTTTATTACATATATCGACGTTTCAACCGGATTAGAGCGGTTTTACGTGTACATCTTCCATCGGTAATATAAACGGAAAATCAGGAACATTTTAGTTAATTCTAATGAAAACACATTGATTTTTATCATTGTATTTCAAACAACATTGTCATATGTCTTTTCTTGGATCTAAATAATACGAAACCTCGCTCTATGATTTGAAGTTAAAATCCTCAAATATGGTAATATAGTGACTTTTTCACGTTATTCATGTAGTTTGATTTTACGTATATATATTCGTTTTTACCAATATTTCGATACTACTTCATGTTTTCTCACGATATGTGATTTGGCCTTCAAATCTCAAAATTTCGCAAATTTTGCATTTTTAAGCAAGTTTTCTTGCATTTTCTTTTGTACTAAAAATCATCGAATTTAGCAATATTTTGACCTTTATCATCCCCTTTTTCTTTATGTGATTTAAACAAAATATCATTGAATTAGGCAATATTTTGCCGTTTTTTCACGTTTTTGTGAACTTTCAGTTTATTGCTATTAATTCATTAAATATACGATAAAAATGATGCAAACACATAATTGATTAGAAATTAACCTTAAACACTTCATTTTCAATCAACTATTTGTTTCTCGTTAAAATACTGAGTAAGATATTGAAAAGGGGAAAAGTTCTGTTTTTATTGCATATATCGACGTTTCAGCCGGATTAGAGCCGTTTTACGTGTACATCTTCCATCGGTAATATAAACGGAAAATCAGGAATATTTTAGTTAATTCTAATGAAAACACATTGATTTTTATCATTTGTATTGGAAGCAACATCATTATACGTCTTTTCTAGGGTTTAAAAAATACGAAACGTCGCTCTATGATTCGAAGTTAAAATCCTCAAATTTGGTATAATAATGACTTTTTCACGTTTTTCATGTAGTTTGATATTACGTATATATATTCATTTTTACCAATATTTCGATACTATTTCATGTAGTATCACGATATGTGCTTTGGCCTTCATATCTCAGATTTTCGCATAAAATTTCATTTTAAGCAAGTTTTCTTGCATTTTGTTTCGTACTAAAAATCATCGAATTCAGAAATATTTTGACGTTTATCATCCCCTTTTCCTTTATGTGATATAAACAAAATATCATCGAATTAGGCAATATTTTGCTGTTTTTCCACGTTTTTGTGAACTTTCAGTTTATTGCTCTTAATTCATTAAAATTCGATAAAAATTATGCAAACACATAATTGATTAAAAATTGACCTTAAACACTTAATTTTCAATCGACTATTTGTTTCTCGTTAAAATACTGAGTAAGATATTGGAAAGGGGAGAAGTTCTGTTTTTATCGCATATATCGACGTTTCAGCCGGATTAGAGCGGTTTTACGTGTACATCTTCCATCGGTAATATAAACGGAAAATCAGGAACATTTTAGTTAATTCTAATGAAAACACATTGATTTTTATAATTTGTATTTCAAACAACATTGTCATATATCTTTTCTTGGATCTAAATAATACGAAACCTCGCTCTATGATTTGAAGTTAAAATCCTCATATATGGTAATATAGTGACTTTTTTCACGTTATTCATGTAGTTTGATTTTACGTATATATATTCGTTTTTACCAATATTTCTATACTACTTCATGTTTTCTCACGATATGTGATTTGGCCTTCAAATCTCAGAATTTTCAAATTTTGCATTTTAAACAAGTTTTCTTGCATTTTCTTTTGTACTAAAAATCATCGAATATAGCAATATTTTGACCTTTATCATCCCTTTTTCCTCTATGTGATTTAAACAAAATATCATCGAATTAGGCAATATTTTGCCGTTTTTCCACGTTTTTGTGAATTTTCAGTTTATTGTTATTAATTCATTAAATATACGATAAAAATTATGCAAACACATAATTGATCAGAAAATTACCTTAAATACTTCATTTTCAATCATCTATTTGTTTCTCGTTAAAATACTGAGTAAGATATTGAAAAGGGGAGAAGTTCTGTTTTTATTGCATATATCGACGTTTCAGCCGGATTAGAGCCGTTTTACGTGTACATCTTCCATCGGTAATATAAACGGAAAATCAGGAACATTTTAGTTAATTCTAATGAAAACACATTGATTTTTATCATTTGTATTGGAAGCAACATCTTTATACGTCTTTTCTAGGGTCTAAAAAATACGAAACGTCGCTCTATGATTCGAAGTTAAAATCCTCAAATTTGGTATAATAATGACTTTTTTCACGTTTTTCATTTGGTTGATATTACGTATATATATTCATTTTTACCAATATTTCGATACTATTTCATGTAGTATCACGATATGTGCTTTGGCCTTCAAATCTCAGATTTTCGCATAAATTGCATTTTAAGCAAGTATTCTTGCATTTTGCTTCGTACTAAAAATCATCGAATTCAGCAATATTTTGACGTTTATCATCCCCTTTTCCTTTATGTGATATAAACAAAATATCATCGAATTAGGCAATATTTTGCTGTTTTTCCACGTTTTTGTGAACTTTCAGTTTATTGATCTTAATTCATTAAAAATACGATAAAAATTATGCAAACACATAATTGATTAGAAATTAACCTTAAACACTTAATTTTCAATCAACTATTTGTTTCTCGTTAAAATACTGAGTAAGATATTGGAAAGGGGAGAAGTTCTGTTTTTATTGCATATATCGACGTTTCAGTCGGATTAGAGCGGTTTTACGTGTACATCTTCCATCGGTAATATAAACGGAAAATCAGGAACATTTTAGTTAATTCTAATGAAAACACATTGATTTTTATCATTTGTATTTCAAACAACATTGTCATATGTCTTTTCTTGGATCTAAATAATACGAAACCTCGCTCTATGATTTGAAGTTAAAATCCTCAAATATGGTAATATAGTGACTTTTTTCACGTTATTCATGTAGTTTGATTTTACGTATATATATTCGTTTTTACCAATATTTCGATACTACTTCATGTTTTCTCACGATATGTGATTTGGCCTTCAAATCTCAGAATTTTCAAATTTTGCATTTTTAAGCAAGTTTTCTTGCATTTTCTTTTGTACTAAAAATAATCGAATTTAGCAATATTTTGACCTCTATCATCCCCTTTTCCTTTATGTGATTTAAACAAAATATTATCGAATTAGGCAATATTTTGCCGTTTTTCCACGTTTTTGTGAATTTTCAGGTTATTGTTATTAATTCATTAAATATACGATAAAAATTATGCAAACACATAATTGATCAGAAAATAACCTTAAATACTTCATTTTCAATCATCTATTTGTTTCTCGTTAAAATACTGAGTAAGATATTGAAAAGGGGAGAAGTTCTGTTTTTATTGCATATATCGACGTTTCAGCCGGATTAGAGCCGTTTTACGTGTACATCTTCCATCGGTAATATAAACGGAAAATCAGGAACATTTTAGTTAATTCTAATGAAAACACATTGATATTTATCATTTGTATTGGAAGCAACATCTTTATACGTCTTTTCTAGGGTCTAAAAAATACGAAACGTCGCTCTATGATTCGAAGTTAAAATCCTGAAATTTGGTATAATAATGACTTTTTTCACGTTTTTCATGTAGTTTGATATTACGTATATATATTCATTTTTACCAATATTTCGATACTCTTTCATGTAGTATCACGATATATGCTTTGGCCTTCAAATCTCAGATTTTCGCATAAAATTGCATTTTAAGCAAGTTTTCTTGCATTTTGTTTCGTACTAAAAATCATCGAATTATGCAATATTTTGCTGTTTTTCCACGTTTTTGTGAACTTTCAGTTTATTGATCTTAATTAATTAAAAATACGATAAAAATTATGCAAACACATAATTGATTAGAAATTAACCTTAAACACTTAATTTTCAATCAACTATTTGTTTCTCGTTAAAATACTGAGTAAGATATTGGAAAGGGGAGAAGTTCTGTTTTTATCAAGTGAGGGATTGAGAGGCTTAGGAAAATGATGCAGAGGCTCAAGAGAGGGATGCAGAGGCTCAAGAGAGTGATGCAGAGGCCCAAGAGAGTGATGCAGAGGCTCAAGAGAGTGATGCAGAGGCTAAGGAGAGTGATGCAGAGGCTTAAGAGAATGATGCAGACGCTTAAGAGAGGGATGCAGAGGCTCCAAAAAGTGATACAGAGGCTCAAGAGAGTGATGAAGAGGCTTAGGAGAATGATGCAGAGGCTCAAGAGAGGGATGCAGAGGCTGAAGAGTATGATGCAGAGGCTAAAGTGAGTGATTTGAGGTGAAATGAGTAAAGTGAGTAAAGTGAGGCTAAAGTGAGCCAGAATTTAGCTCCAAAATAATTCTCAAGGGTCGAATTTGGGATGTTTGGGATATTTTGAAAACTACATTGATGGTTTTGGCAAAATGTGATCCATCGTCGCTCTCAGTAATTACCATATTTTCCCTATAAAAACTCGTAATTTCAAACTGCGAATTCGTGCAGAGAGCCAGAATTTGGCTCCAAAATATAGGTCATGGGTCGAATTTGGGATGTTTGGAATAATATGAAAATTGAAGGGGAGTTTGGGCAAAGTGTGACCCATCGTCGCAATCAGTAATTGGCATATTTTCGGTAGAAAATGAAATAATTTCAAACTGCGAATACGTGCAGAGAGCCCGAATTTGGCTCCAAAATATGGCTCAAGCGTCGAATTTGGAATGTTTGGGATATTTTAAAAACTGCAGGGAGGGTTTGGGCAAAATGTGATCCATCTCCGTTTTCAGTAATTGTCATGTTTTCGGTATAAAAAGTCGTAATTTCAAGCTGCGAATTCTCGCAGAAAGCCTGATTTTGGCTCCAAAATATGGCTCAAAGGTCGAATTTGGGATGTTTGGGATATTTTGCAAACTGCCAGGGAGTTTGAGCAAAATGAGACCCATCGCTGTTTTCAATAATTGGCATATTTTCAAGCGTCAAATTTGGGAAGTTTGGGATAAAGAGTCGTAATTTCAAACTGCGAATACGTGCAGAGAGCCAGAATTTAGCTCCAAAATAATTCTCAAGGTTCAAATTTAGGATGTTTGGAATATTTTGAAAATTGCAGGGAAGGTTGGGGGCAAAATTTGATCCATCGCCGCTCTCAGTAATTGGCATATTTTCGGTATAAAAAGTCGTAAACTGAAACTGCGAATACGTGCAGAGAGCCAGAATTTGACTCCAAAACATGACTCAAGGGTCGAATTTGGGATGTTTGGGATAATTTGATAACTGCAGAGAGGGTTTCGTCAAAATGTGATCCATCGCTGCTTTCAGTAATTGGCATATTTTCGGTATAAAAAGTCGTAATTTCAAACAACGAATACATGCAGAAAGCCAAAATTTGGTTCCAAAATATGGCTCAAGGGTCAAACTTGGGATGTTTGGGATATTTTGAAAACAGCAGGGATGGCTTGAGCAAAATGTGATCTATCGCTGCACTTAGTACTTGGCATATTTTCGGTATAAAATGTCATATTTTCAAACTGCTAATAAGTGCAGAGAGCCCGAATTTTGCTCCAAATTATGACTCAAGCGTCGAATTTGGGATGTTTGGGATATATTTAAAACTGCAGGGAGGGTTTGGGCAAAATGTGATCCATTGCCGCTTTCAGTAATTGTCATGTTTTCGTTATAAAATGTCATAATTTCAAACAGCGTATACGTGCAGAGTGCCAGAATTTGGCTCCAAAATATAGCTCATGGGTCGAATTTGGGATGTTTGGGATATTTTGCAAACTGCCGGGGGGTTTGGGCAAAATGTGACCCATCGCTGCTTTCAGTAATTAGCTAATTTTCAAGCGTCAAATTTGGGATGTTTGGGATAAAAAGTCATAATTTCAAACTGCAAATACATGCAGAGAGCCAGAATTTAGCTCCAAAATAATTCTCAAGGGTCGAATTTGGGAAGTTTGGTATATTTTGAAAACTACAGGGAAGGTTTGGGCAAAATGTGATCCATCGCCGCTCTCAGTAATTGGCATATTTTCGGTATAAATCTTGTAATTTCAAACTGCGAATACGTGCAGAGAGCTAGAAATTGGCTCAAGCGTTGAATTTGGGATGTTTGGGATATTTTGGAAACAGGAGGGAGGGTTTGGGAAAAAAAGTGATCCATCGCAGGTTTCAGTAATTGGCATATTTTCGGTATAAAAGTCGTAATTTCAAACTGGGAATACATGCAGAGAGCCAGAATTTGGCTCCAAAATATGGCTCAAGGGTCGAATTTGTGATTTTTACGATATTTTGGAAACTGCAGAGAGGGATTCGTCAAAATGTGATCCATCGCTGCTTTCAGTAATTGGCATATTTTCGGTATAAAAAGTCGTAATTTCAAACAACGAATACATGCAGAAAGCCAAAATTTGGCTGCAAAATATGGCTCAAGGGTCGAATTTGTGATGTTTAGGATATTTTGGAAACTGCAGGGAGGGTTTGGGCAAAATGTGATCCATCGCCGCTTTCAGTGATTGGCATATTTTCGGTATAAAAAGTCGTAATTTCAAAATGCGAATACGTTCAGAGAGCCCGAATTTGGCTCGAAAATATGGCTCAAACGTCGAATTTGGGATGTTTGGGATATTTTGAAAACTGCAGGGAGGGTTTGGGCAAAATGATATCCATCGCCGCTTTCAGTAATTGTTATGTTGTCGGATAAAAATTCGTAATTTCAAACAGCGAATAAGCGCAGAAAGCCAGAATTTGGTTCCAAAATATGGCTCAAGCGTCGAATTTGCCATGTTTGGGATATTTTGAAAACTGCAGGGGGGGGGGTGTTTGGCCGAATTGTGACCCATCGCTGCTTTCAGTAATTGACATATTTTCGGTATAAAAAGTCGTTTTTCAAACTGCGAATACGTGCAGAAAGCCAGAATTCGGCTAGAAAATATGGCTCAAGGGTCGAATTTGGGATATTTGGGATATTTTTAAAACTGCAGGGAGGGTTTGGGAATAATGTGATCCATCGCCGCTTTCCGTAATTGGCATATTTTCAGTATAAAAGTCATAATTTCAAACTGCGAATACGTGCAGAGAGCCAGAATTTGGCTCCAAAATCCAAAATCCAAGGGTAGAATTTAGGATGTTTGGGATATTTGAAAACTGCAAGGGGGTTTGGGCAAAATGTGACGCATCGCTACTTTCAGTAATTGGCATATTTTCAGTATAAATATTCGTAATTTCAAACTGCGAATACGTGCAGAGAGCCAGAATTTGACTCCAAAATAAGGCTCCAGGGACGAATTTGGGATGTTTGGGATATTTTGAAACGTGCAGGTCGGGGGGTGGTGGGGTTGACAAAATGTGACCCATCGCCGCTCTCAGTAGTTGGCATATTTTCGGTATAAAAAGTCGAAATTATATTAACGATGGAAGATGTACACGTAAAACCGCTCTAATCCGGCTGAAACGTCGATATATGCAATAAAAACAGAACTTCTCCCCTTTTTTACTTAGTATTTTTACTCAGTACTCAGTGATCTTACTCAGTATTTTAACGAGAAACAAATAGATGATTGAAAATTAAGTATTTAAGGTTATTTTCTGATCAATTATGTGTTTGCATAATTTTTATCGTATATTTAATGAATTAATAACAATAAACTGAAAATTCGCAAAAACGTGACAAAACGGCAAAATATTGCCTAATTCGATGATATTTTGTTTATATCACATAAAGGAAAAGGGGATGATAAAGGTCAAAATATTGCTAAATTCGATGATTTTTAGTACAAAAGAAAATGCAAGAAAACTTGCTTAAAATGCAAAATTTGAATATTCTGAGATTTGAAGGCCAAATCACATATCGTGAGAAAACATGAAGGAGGATCGAAATATTGGTAAAAACGAATATATATACGTAAAATCAAACTACATGAATAACGTGAAAAAAGTCACTATATTACCATATTTGAAGATTTTAACTTCAAATCATAGAGCGAGGTTTCGTATTATTTAGATCCAAGAAAAGACATATGACAATGTTGTTTGAAATTCAAATGATAAAAATCAATGTGTTTTCATTAGAATTAACTAAAATGTTCCTGATTTTCCGTTTATATTACCGATGGAAGATGTACACGTAAAACCGCTCTAATCCGGCTGAAACGTCGATATATGCAATAAAAACAGAACTTCTCCCCTTTCCAATATCTTACTCAGTATTTTAACGAGAAACAAATAGTTGATTGAAAATTAAGTGTTTAAGGTTAATTTCTAATCAATTATGTGTTTGCATAATTTTTATCGTATTTTTAATGAATTAAGAGCAATAAACTGAAAGTTCACAAAAACGTGGAAAAACAGCAAAATATTGCCTAATTCGATGATATTTTGTTTATATCACATAAAGGAAAAGGGGATGATAAACGTCAAAATATTGCTGAATTCGATGATTTTTAGTACGAAGCAAAATGCAAGAAAACTTGCTTAAAATGCAATTTTATGCGAAAATCTGAGATTTGAAGGCCAAATCACATATCGTGATACTACATGAAATAGTATCGAAATATTGGTAAAAATGAATATATATACGTAATATCAAACTACATGAAAAACGTGAAAAAAGTCATTATTATACCAAATTTGAGGATTTTAACTTCGAATCATAGAGCGACGTTTCGTATTTTTTAGACCTTAGAAAAGACGTATAAAGATGTTGCTTCCAATACAAATGATAAAAATCAATGTGTTTTCATTAGAATTAACTAAAATGTTCCTGATTTTCCGTTTATATTACCGATGGAAGATGTACACGTAAAACCGCTCTAATCCGGCTGAAACGTCGATATATGCAATAAAAACAGAACTTCTCCCCTTTTGAATATCTTACTCAGTATTTTAACGAGAAACAAATAGATGATTGAAAATGATGTATTTAAGGTTATTTTCTGATCAATTATGTGTTTGCATAATTTTTATCGTATATTTAATGAATTAATAACAATAAACTGAAAATTCGCAAAAACGTGGAAAAACGGCAAAATATTGCCTAATTCGATGACATTTTGTTTAAATCACATAAAGGAAAAGGGGATGATAAAGGTCAAAATATTGCTAAATTCGATGATTTTTAGTACAAAAGAAAATGCAAGAAAACTTGCTTAAAAATGCAAAATTTGAAAATTCTGAGATTTGAAGGCCAAATCACATATCGTGAGAAAACATGAAGTAGTATCGAAATATTGGTAAAAACGAATATATATACGTAAAATCAAACTACATGAATAACGTGAAAAAAGTCACTATATTACCATATTTGAGGATTTTAACTTCAAATCATAGAGCGAGGTTTCGAGGCTTGGATTCGAGCGAGGCTTGAATTTAGATCCAAGAAAAGACATATGACAATGTTGTTTCAAATACAAATGATAAAAATCAATCTGTTTTCATTAGAATTAACTAAAATGTTCCTGATTTTCCGTTTATATTTCCGATGGAAGATCTACACGTAAACCCGCTCTAATCCGGCTGAAACTTCGATATATGCAATAAAAACAGAACTTCTCCCCTTTCCAATATCTTACTCAGAATTTTAACGAGAAACAAATAGTTGACTGAAAATAATGTGTTTAAGGTTAATTTCTAATCAATTATGTGTTTGAATCATTTTTATCGTATGTTTAATGAATTAATAGCAATAAACTGAAAATTCACAAAAACGTGGAAAACAGCAAAATATTGCCTAATTCGATGATATTTTGTTTATATCACATAAAGGAAAAGGGGATGATAAACGTCAAAATATTGCTGAATTCGATGATTTTTACTACATGAATAACGTAAAAAAGTCACTATATTACCATATTTGAGGATTTTAACTTCAAATCATAGAGCGAGGTTTCGTATTATTTAGATCCAAGGAAAGACATATGACAATGTTGTTTCAAATTCAAATGATAAAAAATCAATGTGTTTTCATTAGAATTAACTAAAATGTTCCTGATTTTCCGTTTATATTACCGATGGAAGATGTACACGTAAAACCGCTTTAATCCGGCTGAAACGTCGATATATGCAATAAAAACAGAACTTCTCCCCTTTCCAATATCTTACTCAGTGTTTTAACGATAAACAAATAGTTGATTGAAAATGAAGTGTTTAAGGTTAATTTCTAATCAATTATGTGTTTGCATCATTTTTATCGTATATTTAATGAATTAATAGCAATAAACTGAAAGTTCACAAAAACGTGAAAAAACGGCAAAATATTGCCTAATTCAATGATATTTTGTTTAAATCACATAAAGAAAAAGGGGATGATAAAGGTCAAAATATTGCTAAATTCGATGATTTTTAGTACAAAAGAAAATGCAAGAAAACTTGCTTAAAAATGAAAAAATTTGCGAAATTTTGAGATTTGAAGGCCAAATCACATCTCGTGAGAAAACATGAAGTAGTATCGAAATATTGGTAAAAACGAATATATATACGTAAAATCAAACTACATGAATAACGTGAAAAAGTCACTATATTACCATATTTGAGGATTTTAACTTCAAATCATAGAGCAAGGTTTCGTATTATTTAGATCCAAGAAAAGACATATGACAATGTTGTTTGAAATACAAATGATAAAAATCAATGTGTTTTCATTAGAATTAACTAAAATGTTCCTGAGTTTCCGTTTATATTACCGATGGAAGATGTACACGTAAAACCGCTCTAATCCGGCTGAAACGTCGATATATGTAATAAAAACAGAACTTGTCCCCTTTTTAATATCTTACTCAGTATTTTAACGAGAAACAAATAGATGATTGAAAATGAAGTATTTAAGGTTAATTTCTGATCAATTATGTGTTTGCATAATTTTTATCGTATATTTAATGATCTAATAACAATAAATTGAAAATTCACAAAAACGTGGAAAACGGCAAAATATTGCCTAATTCGATGATATTTTGTTTAAATCACATAAAGAAAAAGGGATGATAAAGGTCAAAATATTGCTAAATTCGATGATTTTTAGTACAAAACTAAATGCAAGAAAACTTGCTTAAAAATGCAAAATTTGCGAAATTCTGAGATTTGAAGGCCAAATCACATATCGTGAGAAAACATGAAGTAGTATAGAAATATTGGTAAAAACGAATATATATACGTAAAATCAAACTACATGAATAACGTGAAAAAAGTCACTATATTACCATATTTGAGGATTTTAACTTCAAATCATAGAGCGAGGTTTCGTATTATTTAGATCCAAGAAAAGACATATGACAATGTTGTTTCAAATACAAATGATAAAAATCAATGTGTTTTCATTAGAATTAACTAAAATGTTCCTGATTTTCCGTTTATATTACCGATGGAAGATGTACACGTAAAACCGCTCTAATCCGGCTGAAACGTCGATATATGCAATAAAAACAGAACTTCTCCCCTTTCCAATATCTTACTCAGTATTTTAACGAGAAACAAATAGTTGATTGAAAATTAAGTGTTTAAGGTTAATTTTTAATCAATTATGTGTTTGCATAATTTTTATCGTATTTTTAATGAATTAAGAGCAATAAACTGAAAGTTCACAAAAACGTGGAAAAACAGCAAAATATTGCCTAATTCGATGATATTTTGTTTATATCACATAAAGGAAAAGGGGATGATAAACGTCAAAATATTTCTGAATTCGATGATTTTTAGTAAGAAACAAAATGCAAGAAAACTTGCTTAAAATGAAATTTTATGCGAAAATCTGAGATATGAAGGCCAAAGCACATATCGTGATACTACATGAAATAGTATCGAAATATTGGTAAAAATGAATATATATACGTAATATCAAACTACATGAAAAACGTGAAAAAAGTCATTATTATACCAAATTTGAGGATTTTAACTTCGAATCATAGAGCGACGTTTCGTATTTTTTAGACCCTAGAAAAGACGTATAAAGATGTTGATTCCAATACAAATGATAAAAATCAATGTGTTTTCATTAGAATTAACTAAAATGTTCCTGATTTTCCGTTTATATTACCGATGGAAGATGTACACGTAAAACCACTCTAATCCGGCTGAAACGTCGATATATGCAATAAAAACAGAACTTCTCCCCTTTTGAATATCTTACTCAGTATTTTAACGAGAAACAAATAGATGATTGAAAATGAAGTATTTAAGGTTATTTTCTGATCAATTATGTGTTTGCATAATTTTTATCGTATATTTAATGAATTAATAACAATAAACTGAAAATTCGCAAAAACGTGGAAAAACGGCAAAATATTGCCTAATTCGATGATATTTTGTTTAAATCACATAAAGGAAAAGGGGATGATAAAGGTCAAAATATTGCTAAATTCGATGATTTTTAGTACAAAAGAAAATGCAAGAAAACTTGCTTAAAAATGCAAAATTTGAAAATTCTGAGATTTGAAGGCCAAATCACATATCGTGAGAAAACATGAAGTAGTATCGAAATACTGGTAAAAACGAATATATATACGTAAAATCAAACTACATGAATAACGTGAAAAAAGTCACTATATTACCATATTTGAGGATTTTAACTTCAAATCATAGAGCGAGGTTTCGTATTATTTAGATCCAAGAAAAGACATATGACAATGTTGTTTCTAATACAAATGATAAAAAATCAATGTGTTTTCATTAGAATTAACTAAAATGTTCCTGATTTTTCGTTTATATTACCGATGGAAGATGTACACGTAAAACCGCTCTAATCCGGCTGAAACGTCGATATATGCAATAAAAACAGAACTTCTCCCCTTTCCAATATCTTACTCAGTATTTTAACGAGAAACAAATAGTTGATTGAAAATTAAGTGTTTAAGGTTAATTTTTAATCAATTATGTGTTTGCATAATTTTTATCGTATTTTTAATGAATTAAGAGCAATAAACTGAAAGTTCACAAAAACGTGGAAAAACAGCAAAATATTGCCTAATTCGATGATATTTTGTTTATATCACATAAAGGAAAAGGGGATGATAAACGTCAAAATATTTCTGAATTCGATGATTTTTAGTAAGAAACAAAATGCAAGAAAACTTGCTTAAAATGAAATTTTATGCGAAAATCTGAGATATGAAGGCCAAAGCACATATCGTGATACTACATGAAATAGTATCGAAATATTGGTAAAAATGAATATATATACGTAATATCAAACTACATGAAAAACGTGAAAAAAGTCATTATTATACCAAATTTGAGGATTTTAACTTCGAATCATAGAGCGACGTTTCGTATTTTTTAGACCCTAGAAAAGACGTATAAAGATGTTGCTTCCAATACAAATGATAAAAATCAATGTGTTTTCATTAGAATTAACTAAAATGTTCCTGATTTTCCGTTTATATTACCGATGGAAGATGTATACGTAAAACGGCTCTAATCCGGCTGAAACGTCGATATATGCAATAAAAACAGAACTTCTCCCCTTTTCAATATCTTACTCAGTATTTTAACGAGAAACAAATAGATGATTGAAAATGAAGTATTTAAGGTTATTTTCTGATCAATTATGTGTTTGCATAATTTTTATCGTATATTTAATGAATTAATAACAATAACCTGAAAATTCACAAAAACGTGAAAAACGGCAAAATATTGCCTAATTCGATGATATTTTGTTTAAATCACATAAAGGAAAAGGGGATGATAAAGGTCAAAATATTGCTAAATTCGATGATTTTTAGTACAAAAGAAAATGCAAGAAAACTTGCTTAAAAATGCAAAATTTGAAAATTCTGAGATATGAAGGCCAAATCACATATCGTGAGAAAACATGAAGTAGTATCGAAATATTGGTAAAAACGAATATATATACGGAAAATCAAACTACATGAATAACGTGAAAAAAGTCACTATATTACCATATTTGAGGATTTTAACTTCAAATCATAGACCGAGGTTTCGAGGCTTGGATTCGAGCGAGGCTTGAATTTAGATCCAAGAAAAGACATATGACAATGTTGTTTCAAATACAAATGATAAAAATCAATCTGTTTTCATTAGAATTAACTAAAATGTTCCTGATTTTCCGTTTATATTTCCGATGGAAGATCTACACGTAAACCTGCTCTAATCCGGCTGAAACTTCGATATATGCAATAAAAACAGAACTTCTCCCCTTTCCAATATCTTACTCAGAATTTTAACGAGAAACAAATAGTTGATTGAAAATAAAGTGTTTAAGGTTAATTTATAATCAATTATGTGTTTGCATCATTTTTATCGTATGTTTAATGAATTAATAGCAATAAACTGAAAATTCACAAAAACGTGGAAAAACAGCAAAATATTGCCTAATTCGATGATATTTTGTTTATATCACATAAAGGAAAAGGGGATGATAAACGTCAAAATATTGCTGAATTCGATGATTTTTACTACATGAATAACGTGAAAAAAGTCACTATATTACCATATTTGAGGATTTTAACTTCAAATCATAGAGCGAGGTTTCGTATTATTTAGATCCAAGAAAAGACATATGACAATTGGCATATTTTCGGTATAAAAAGTCGTAAATTCAAACTGCGAATACGTGCAGAGAAGTAGAATTTGGCTCCAAATTATTTCTCAAGCGTTGAATTGGGAATGTTTGGGATATTTTGGAAACTGCAGGGAGGGTTTGGGCAAAATGAGATCCATCGCCGCTTTCAGTAATTGGCATATTTTCGGTATGAAAAGTCGTAATTTCAAACTGCGAATACATGCAGAAAAGCCAAAAGTTGGCTCCAAAATATGGCTCAAGGGTCAAATTGGGGATGTTTGGGATATTTTGAAAACTGCAGGGAGGGTTTGGGCAAAATGTGATCCATCGCCGTTTTCAGTAATTGTCATGTTTTCGGTATAAAAAGTCGTAATTTCAAACTGCGAATACTCGCAGAAAGCCTGATTTTGGCTCCAAACTATGGCTCAAAGGTCGAATTTGGGATGTTTGGGATATTTTGCAAACTGCCAGGGAGTTTGAGCAAAATGAGACCCATCGCTGTTTTCAGTAATTGGCATATTTTCAAGCGTCAAATTTGGGAAGTTTGGGATAAAGAGTCGTAATTTCAAACTGCGAATACGTGCAGAGAGTCAGAATTTAGCTCCAAAATAATTCTCAAGGTTCAAATTTAGGATGTTTGGGATATTTTGAAAATTGCAGGGAAGGTTGGGGGCACAATTTGATCCATCGCCGCTCTCAGTAATTGGCATATTTTCGGTATAAAAAGTCGTAAATTCAAACTGCGAATACGTGCAGAGAGCCAGAATTTGGCTCCAAAACATGACTCAAGGGTCGAATTTGGGATGTTTGGGATAATTTGATAACTGCAGAGAGGGTTTCGTCAAAATGTGATCCATCGCTGGTTTCAGTAATTGGCATATTTTCGGTATAAAATCTCGTAATTTCAAACTGAGAATACATGCAGAGAGCCAGAATTTGGCTCCAAAATATGGCTCAAGCGTCGCATTTGGGATGTTTGCTATATTTTGAAAACTACAGGGAGGGTTTGGGCAAAATATGATCCATCGCTTCTCTCAGTAAATGGCATATTTCCGGTATAAAAAGACGTAATTTCAAACTGCGAATACGTGCAGAGAGCCCAAATTTGGTTTCAAAATATGGCTCAAGCGTCGATTTTTGGGATGTTTGGGATATTTTGAAAACTGCAGGGGGGGGGGGGGTTTGGGCAAAATGTGACCTATCGCTGCTCCCAGTAATTGACATACTTTTGGTATAAAAAGTAGTAATTTCAAACTGCGTATACGTGCAGAGAGCTAGATTTTGGCTCCAAAAAATGGCAAAATGTGACCCATATATTTGGGCAAAATGTGACCCATCGCATCTCTTAGTAATTAACATATTTTCGGTATAAAATGTCGTAATTTCAACCTGCGAATAAGTGCAGAGAGCCAGAATTTGGTACCAAAATATGGCTCATGGGTCGAATTAGGGATGCTTGGGATATTTTGAAAACTGCAGGAAGGGTTTGGGAAACATGTGACCCATCGCCGCTCTCATTAATTGACATATCTTCGGTGTATAAATTCGTAATTTCAAACTGCGAATATGTGCAGAGAGCCAGAATTTGGTTCCAAAATATGGCTCATGGGTCGAATTAGGGATGCTTGGGATATTTTGAAAACTGCAGGAAAGGTTTGGGAAAAATGTGACCCATCGCCGCTCTCAGTAATTGACATATCTTCGGTGTATAAATTCGTAATTTCAAACTGCGAATATTTGCAGAGAGCCAGAATTTGGCTTCAAAATATGGCTCAAGCGTCGAATTTGGGATGTTTTGGATATTTTGAAAAATGCAGGGACGACTTTATGCAAAATGTGATCCATCGCCGCACTCAGTAATTGTTATATTTTCGGTATAAAATGTCGTAATTTCAAACTGCGAATACGTTCAGAGAGCCAGCATTTAGCTCCAAAATAATTCTCCATTGGTCGAATTTGGGATGTTTGGGATATATTGAAAACTGCAGGGGGGTTTGAGCAAAATGTGACCAATCGTCGCAATCAGTATTTGGCATATTTTCGGTATAAAATGACGTAATTTCAAACTACGAATACGTGCAGAGAGCGAGAATTTGGCTCCAAAATATGGCTCAAGCGTAGAATTTGGGATGTTTGGGATATTTTGAAAACTTCAGGGGCGGCTTTATGCAAAATGGGATCCATCGCCGCACTCAGTAATTGGCATATTTTCGGTAGAAAATGAAATAATTTCAAACTGCTAATATGTGCAGAGAGCCCGAATTTGGCTCCAAAATATGGTTCAAGCGTCGAATTTGGGATATTTGAGATATATTGAAAACTGCAGGGAGGGTTTTGGCAAAATTTGATCCATTGCCGCTTTCAGTAATTGTCATGTTTTCATTATAAAATGTCGTAATTTCAAACAGCGAATACGTGCAGAGAGCCAGAATTTGGCTCAGTCTGAAGAGAATGATGCAGAGGCTTAAGAGAGGGATGAAGAAACTCAAAGAGTGATGCAGAGGCTCAAGACCGGGGATGCAGAGGCTTAAGAGAGGGATGCAGAGACTCAAAAGAATGATGCAGAGGCTCACGACAGGGATGGAGAGGCTTAAGTGAGTGATGCAAAGGCTCAAGAGAGGGATGCAGAGGCTCATGAGAGGGATGCAGAGGCTCAAGTGAGGGATTGAGAGGCTTAGGAAAATGATGCAGAGGCTCAAGAGAGGGATGCAGAGGCTCAAGAGAGTGATGCAGAGGCCCAAGAGAGTGATGCAGAGGCTCAAGAGAGTGATGCAGAGGCTAAGGAGAGTGATGCAGAGGCTTAAGAGAGTGATGCAGACGCTTAAGAGAGTGATGCAGAGGCTCCAAAAAGTGATACAGAGGCTCAAGAGAGTGATGAAGAGGCTTAGGAGAATGATGCAGAGGCTCAAGAGAGGGATGCAGAGGCTGAAGAGTATGATGCAGAGGCTAAAGTGAGTGATGCTGCGAATACATGCAGAGAGCCAGAATTTAGCTCCAAAATAATTCTCAAGGGTCGAATTTGGGATGTTTGGGATATTTTGAAAACTACATTGATGGTTTTGGCAAAATGTGATCCATCGCCGCTCTCAGTAATTACCATATTTTCCCTATAAAAACTCGTAATTTCAAACTGCGAATACGTGCAGAGAGCCAGAATTTGGCTCCAAAATATAGGTCATGGGTCGAATTTGGGATGTTTGGAATAATATGAAAATTGCAGGGGAGTTTGGGCAAAGTGTGACCCATCGTCGCAATCAGTAATTGGCATATTTTCGGTAGAAAATGAAATAATTTCAAACTGCGAATACGTGCAGAGAGCCCGAATTTGGCTCCAAAATATGGCTCAAGCGTCGAATTTGGAATGTTTGGGATATTTTGAAAACTGCAGGGAGGGTTTGGGCAAAATGTGATCCATCGCCGTTTTCAGTAATTGTCATGTTTTCGGTATAAAAAGTCGTAATTTCAAGCTGCGAATTCTCGCAGAAAGCCTGATTTTGGCTCCAAAATATGGCTCAAAGGTCGAATTTGGGATGTTTGGGATATTTTGCAAACTGCCAGGGAGTTTGAGCAAAATGAGACCCATCGCTGTTTTCAGTAATTGGCATATTTTCAAGCGTCAAATTTGGGAAGTTTGGGATAAAGAGTCGTAATTTCAAACTGCGAATACGTGCAGAGAGCCAGAATTTAGCTCCAAAATAATTCTCAAGGTTCAAATTTAGGATGTTTGGAATATTTTGAAAATTGCAGGGAAGGTTGGGGGCAAAATTTGATCCATCGCCGCTCTCAGGAATTGGCATATTTTCGGTATAAAAAGTCGTAAACTGAAACTGCGAATACGTGCAGAGAGCCAGAATTTGACTCCAAAACATGACTCAAGGGTCGAATTTGGGATGTTTGGGATAATTTGATAACTGCAGAGAGGGTTTCGTCAAAATGTGATCCATCGCTGCTTTCAGTAATTGGCATATTTTCGGTATAAAAAGTCGTAATTTCAAACAACGAATACATGCAGAAAGCCAAAATTTGGCTCCAAAATATGGCTCAAGGGTCAAACTTCGGATGTTTGGGATATTTGAAAACAGCAGGGATGGCTTGAGCAAAATGTGATCCATCGCTGCACTCAGTAATTGGCATATTTTCGGTATAAAATGTCATATTTTCAAACTGCTAATACGTGCAGAGAGCCCGAATTTTGCTCCAAATTATGACTCAAGCGTCGAATTTGATATGTTTGGGATATATTTAAAACTGCAGGGAGGGTTTGGGCAAAATGTGATCCATTGCCGCTTTCAGTAATTGTCATGTTTTCGTTATAAAATGTCATAATTTCAAACAGCGTATACGTGCAGAGTGCCAGAATTTGGCTCCAAAATATAGCTCATGGGTCGAATTTGGGATGTTTGGGATATTTTGCAAACTGCCGGGGGGTTTGGGCAAAATGTGACCCATCGCTGCTTTCAGTAATTAGCTAATTTTCAAGCGTCAAATTTGGGATGTTTGGGATAAAAAGTCATAATTTCAAACTGCAAATACATGCAGAGAGACAGAATTTAGCTCCAAAATAATTCTCAAGGGTCGAATTTGGGAAGTTTGGTATATTTTGAAAACTACAGGGAAGGTTTGGGCAAAATGTGATCCATCGCCGCTCTCAGTAATTGGCATATTTTCGGTATAAATCTTTGTAATTTCAAACTGCGAATACGTGCAGAGAGCTAGAATTTGGCTCCAAAATATGGCTCAAGCGTTGAATTTGGGATGTTTGGGATATTTTGGAAACAGGAGGGAGGGTTTGGGAAAAAAAGTGATCCATCGCAGGTTTCAGTAATTGGCATATTTTCGGTATAAAAGTCGTAATTTCAAACTAGGAATACATGCAGAGAGCCAGAATTTGGCTCCAAAATATGGCTCAAGGGTCGAATTTGTGATTTTTAGGATATTTTGGAATCTGCAGAGAGGGTTTCGTCAAAATGTGATCCATCGCTGCTTTCAGTAATTGGCATATTTTCGGTATAAAAAGTCGTAATTTCAAACAACGAATACATGCAGAAAGCCAAAATTTGGCTGCAAAATATGGCTCAAGGGTCGAATTTGTGATGTTTAGGATATTTTGGAAACTGCAGGGAGGGTTTGGGCAAAATGTGATCCATCGCCGCTTTCAGCAATTGGCATATTTTCGGTATAAAAAGTCGTAATTTCAAACTGCGAATACGTTCAGAGAGCCTGAATTTGGCTCGAAAATATGGCTCAAACGTCGAATTTGGGATGTTTGGGATATTTTGAAAACTGCACTGAGGGTTTGGGCAAAATGATATCCATCGCCGCTTTCAGTAATTGTCATGTTTTCGGTATAAAAATTCGTAATTTCAAACAGCGAATAAGCGCAGAAAGCCAGAATTTGGCTCCAAAATATGGCTCAAGCGTCGAATTTGCCATGTTTGGGATATTTTGAAAACTGCAGGGGGGGGGTGTTTGGCCGAATTGTGACCCATCGCTGCTTTCAGTAATTGACATATTTTCGGTATAAAAAGTCGTTTTTCAAACTGCGAATACGTGCAGAAAGCCAGAATTCGGCTAGAAAATATGGCTCAAGGGTCGAATTTGGGATGTTTGGGATATTTTCAAAACTGCAGGGAGGGTTTGGGAATAATGTGATCCATCGCCGCTTTCCGTAATTGGCATATTTTCGGTATAAAAAGTCGTAATTTCAAACTGCGAATACGTGCAGAGAGCGAGAATTTGACTCCAAAATAAGGCTCCAGGGACGAATTTGGGATGTTTGGGATATTTTGAAACGTGCAGGTCGGGGGGGGGGGGGGGTTGGACAAAATGTGACCCATCGCCGCTCTCAGTAGTTGGCATATTTTCGGTATAAAAAGTCGATTGAAAATGAAGTGTTTAAGGTTAATATTTTGCTGTTTTTCCACGTTTTTGTGAACTTTCAGTTTATTGCTCTTAATTCATTAAAAATACGATAAAAATTTTGCAAACACATAATTGATTAGAAATTAACCTTAAACACTTAATTTTCAATCAACTATTTGTTTCTCGTTAAAATACTGAGTAAGATATTGGAAAGGGGAGAAGTTCTGTTTTTATTGCATATATCGACGTTTCAGCCGGATTAGAGCCGTTTTACGTGTACATCTTCCATCGGTAATATAAACGGAAAATCAGGAACATTTTAGTTAATTCTAATGAAAACACATTGATTTTTATCATTTGTATTTGAAACAACATTGTCATATGTCTTTTCTTGGATCTAAATAATACGAAACCTCGCTCTATGATTTGAAGTTAAAATCCTCAAATATGGTAATATAGTGACTTTTTTCACGTTATTCATGTAGTTTGATTTTACGTATATATATACGTTTTTACCAATATTTCTATACTACTTCATGTTTTCTCACGATATGTGATTTGGCCTTCAAATCTTAGAATTTCGCAAATTTTGCATTTTTAGCAAGTTTTCTTGCATTTAGTTTTGTACTAAAAATCATCGAATTTAGCAATATTTTGACCTTTATCATCCCTTTTTCTTTATGTGATTTAAAAAAAATATCATCGAATTAAGCAATATTTTGCCGTTTTCCACGTTTTTGTGAATTTTCAATTTATTGTTATTAGATCATTAAATATACGATAAAAATTATGCAAACACATAATTGATCAGAAATTAACCTTAAATACTTTATTTTCAATCATCTATTTGTTTCTCGTTAAAATACTGAGTAAGATATTGAAAAGGGGACAAGTTCTCTTTTTATTACATATATCGACGTTTCAACCGGATTAGAGCGGTTTTACGTGTACATCTTCCATCGGTAATATAAACGGAAAATCAGGAACATTTTAGTTAATTCTAATGAAAACACATTGATTTTTATCATTGTATTTCAAACAACATTGTCATATGTCTTTTCTTGGATCTAAATAATACGAAACCTCGCTCTATGATTTGAAGTTAAAATCCTCAAATATGGTAATATAGTGACTTTTTCACGTTATTCATGTAGTTTGATTTTACGTATATATATTCGTTTTTACCAATATTTCGATACTACTTCATGTTTTCTCACGATATGTGATTTGGCCTTCAAATCTCAAAATTTCGCAAATTTTGCATTTTTAAGCAAGTTTTCTTGCATTTTCTTTTGTACTAAAATCATCGAATTTAGCAATATTTTGACCTTTATCATCCCCTTTTTCTTTATGTGATTTAAACAAAATATCATTGAATTAGGCAATATTTTGCCGTTTTTTCACGTTTTTGTGAACTTTCAGTTTATAGCTATTAATTCATTAAATATAAAATAAAAATGATGCAAACACATAATTGATTAGAAATTAACCTTAAACACTTCATTTTCAATCAACTATTTGTTTCTCGTTAAAATACTGAGTAAGATATTGAAAAGGGGAAAAGTTCTGTTTTTATTGCATATATCGACGTTTCAGCCGGATTAGAGCCGTTTTACGTGTACATCTTCCATCGGTAATATAAACGGAAAATCAGGAATATTTTAGTTAATTCTAATGAAAACACATTGATTTTTATCATTTGTATTGGAAGCAACATCTTTATACGTCTTTTCTAGGGTTTAAAAAATACGAAACGTCGCTCTATGATTCGAAGTTAAAATCCTCAAATTTGGTATAATAATGACTTTTTCACGTTTTTCATGTAGTTTGATATTACGTATATATATTCATTTTTACCAATATTTCGATACTATTTCATGTAGTATCACGATATGTGCTTTGGCCTTCATATCTCAGATTTTCGCATAAAATTTCATTTTAAGCAAGTTTTCTTGCATTTTGTTTCGTACTAAAAATCATCGAATTCAGAAATATTTTGACGTTTATCATCCCCTTTTCCTTTATGTGATATAAACAAAATATCATCGAATTAGGCAATATTTTGCTGTTTTTCCACGTTTTTGTGAACTTTCAGTTTATTGCTCTTAATTCATTAAAATACGATAAAAATTATGCAAACACATAATTGATTAAAAATTGACCTTAAACACTTAATTTTCAATCAACTATTTGTTTCTCGTTAAAATACTGAGTAAGATATTGGAAAGGGGAGAAGTTCTGTTTTTATCGCATATATCGACGTTTCAGCCGGATTAGAGCGGTTTTACGTGTACATCTTCCATCGGTAATATAAACGGAAAATCAGGAACATTTTAGTTAATTCTAATGAAAACACATTGATTTTTATCATTTGTATTTCAAACAACATTGTCATATGTCTTTTCTTGGATCTAAATAATACGAAACCTCGCTCTATGATTTGAAGTTAAAATCCTCATATATGGTAATATAGTGACTTTTTTCACGTTATTCATGTAGTTTGATTTTACGTATATATATTCGTTTTTACCAATATTTCAATACTACTTCATGTTTTCTCACGATATGTGATTTGGCCTTCAAATCTCAGAATTTTCAAATTTTGCATTTTAAACAAGTTTTCTTGCATTTTCTTTTGTACTAAAAATCATCGAATATAGCAATATTTTGACCTTTATCATCCCTTTTTTCTTTATGTCATTTAAACAAAATATCATCGAATTAGGCAATATTTTGCCGTTTTTCCACGTTTTTGTGAATTTTCAGTTTATTGTTATTAATTCATTAAATATACGATAAAAATTATGCAAACACATAATTGATCAGAAAATTACCTTAAATACTTCATTTTCAATCATCTATTTGTTTCTCGTTAAAATACTGAGTAAGATATTGAAAAGGGGAGAAGTTCTGTTTTTATTGCATATATCGACGTTTCAGCCGGATTAGAGCCGTTTTACGTGTACATCTTCCATCGGTAATATAAACGGAAAATCAGGAATATTTTAGTTAATTCTAATGAAAACACATTGATTTTTATCATTTGTATAGGAAGCAACATCTTTATACGTCTTTTCTAGGGTCTAAAAAATACGAAACGTCGCTCTATGATTCGAAGTTAAAATCCTCAAATTTGGTATAATAATGACTTTTTCACGTTTTTCATGTAGTTTGATATTACGTATATATATTCATTTTTACCAATATTTCGATACTATTTCATGTAGTATCACGATATGTGCTTTGGCCTTCATATCTCAGATTTTCGCATAAAATTTCATTTTAAGCAAGTTTTCTTGCATTTTGTTTCGTACTAAAAATCATCGAATTCAGAAATATTTTGACGTTTATCATCCCCTTTTCCTTTATGTGATATAAACAAAATATCATCGAATTAGGCAATATTTTGCTGTTTTTCCACGTTTTTGTGAACTTTCAGTTTATTGCTCTTAATTCATTAAAAATACGATAAAAATTATGCAAACACATAATTGATTAAAAATTAACCTTAAACACTTAATTTTCAATCAACTATTTGTTTCTCGTTAAAATACTGAGTAAGATATTGGAAAGGGGAGAAGTTCTGTTTTTATTGCATATATCGACGTTTCAGCCGGATTAGAGCGGTTTTACGTGTACATCTTCCATCGGTAATATAAACGGAAAATCAGGAACATTTTAGTTAATTCTAATGAAAACACATTGATTTTTATCATTTGTATTTCAAACAACATTGTCATATGTCTTTTCTTGGATCTAAATAATACGAAACCTCGCTCTATGATTTGAAGTTAAAATCCTCATATATGGTAATATAGTGACTTTTTTCACGTTATTCATGTAGTTTGATTTTCCGTAAATATATTCGTTTTTACCAATATTTCTATACTACTTCATGTTTTCTCACGATATGTGATTTGGCCTTCAAATCTCAGAATTTTCAAATTTTGCATTTTAAGCAAGTTTTCTTGCATTTTCTTTTGTACTAAAAATCATCGAATTTAGCAATATTTTGACCTTTATCATCCCTTTTTCCTTTATGTGATTTAAACAAAATATCATCGAATTAGGCAATATTTTGCCGTTTTTCCACGTTTTTGTGAATTTTCAGTTTATTGTTATTAATTCATTAAATATACGATAAAAATTATGCAAACACATAATTGATCAGAATTGACCTTAAATACTTCATTTTCAATCATCTATTTGTTTCTCGTTAAAATACTGAGTAAGATATTGAAAAGGGGAGAAGTTCTGTTTTTATTGCATATATCGACGTTTCAGCCGGATTAGAGCCGTTTTACGTGTACATCTTCCATCGGTAATATAAACGGAAAATCAGGAACATTTTAGTTAATTCTAATGAAAACACATTGATTTTTATCATTTGTATTGGAAGCAACATCTTTATACGTCTTTTCTAGGGTCTAAAAAATACGAAACGTCGCTCTATGATTCGAAGTTAAAATCCTCAAATTTGGTATAATAATGACTTTTTTCACGTTTTTCATGTAGTTTGATATTACGTATATATATTCATTTTTACCAATATTTCGATACTATTTCATGTAGTATCACGATATGTGCTTTGGTCTTCAAATCTCAGATTTTCGCATAAAATTGCATTTTAAGCAAGTATTCTTGCATTTTGCTTCGTACTAAAAATCATCGAATTCAGCAATATTTTGACGTTTATCATCCCCTTTTCCTTTATGTGATATAAACAAAATATCATCGAATTAGGCAATATTTTGCTGTTTTTCCACGTTTTTGTGAACTTTCAGTTTATTGATCTTAATTCATTAAAAATACGATAAAAATTATGCAAACACATAATTGATTAGAAATTAACCTTAAACACTTAATTTTCAATCAACTATTTGTTTCTCGTTAAAATACTGAGTAAGATATTGGAAAGGGGAGAAGTTCTGTTTTTATTGCATATATCGACGTTTCAGTCGGATTAGAGCGGTTTTACGTGTACATCTTCCATCGGTAATATAAACGGAAAATCAGGAACATTTTAGTTAATTCTAATGAAAACACATTGATTTTTATCATTTGTATTTCAAACAACATTGTCATATGTCTTTTCTTGGATCTAAATAATACGAAACCTCGCTCTATGATTTGAAGTTAAAATCCTCAAATATGGTAATATAGTGACTTTTTTCACGTTATTCATGTAGTTTGATTTTACGTATATATATTCGTTTTTACCAATATTTCGATACTACTTAATGTTTTCTCACGATATGTGATTTAGCCTTCAAATCTCAGAATTTTCAAATTTTGCATTTTTAAGCAAGTTTTCTTGCATTTTCTTTTGTACTAAAAATAATCGAATTTAGCAATATTTTGACCTCTATCATCCCCTTTTCCTTTATGTGATTTAAACAAAATATTATCGAATTAGGCAATATTTTGCCGTTTTTCTACGTTTTTGTGAATTTTCAGGTTATTCTTATTAATTCATTAAATATACGATAAAAATTATGCAAACACATAATTGATCAGAAAATAACCTTAAATACTTCATTTTCAATCATCTATTTGTTTCTCGTTAAAATACTGAGTAAGATATTGAAAAGGGGAGAAGTTCTGTTTTTATTGCATATATCGACGTTTCAGCCGGATTAGAGCCGTTTTACGTGTACATCTTCCATCGGTAATATAAACGGAAAATCAGGAACATTTTAGTTAATTCTAATGAAAACACATTGATTTTTATCATTTGTATTGGAAGCAACATCTTTATACGTCTTTTCTAGGGTCTACAAAATACGAAACGTCGCTCTATGAATCGAAGTTAAAATCCTGAAATTTGGTATAATAATGACTTTTTTCACGTTTTTCATGTAGTTTGATATTACGTATATATATATTCATTTTTACCAATATTTCGATACTATTTCATGTAGTATCACGATATATGCTTTGGCCTTCAAATCTCAGATTTTCGCATAAAATTGCATTTTAAGCAAGTTTTCTTGCATTTTGTTTCGTACTAAAAATCATCGAATTCAGCAATATTTTGACGTTTATCATCCCCTTTTCGTTTATGTGATATAAACAAAATATCATCGAATTAGGCAATATTTTGCTGTTTTTCCACGTTTTTGTGAACTTTCAGTTTATTGCTCTTAATTAATTAAAAATACGATAAAAATTATGCAAACACATAATTGATTAGAAATTAACCTTAAACACTTAATTTTCAATCAACTATTTGTTTCTCGTTAAAATACTGAGTAAGATATTGGAAAGGGGAGAAGTTCTGTTTTTATCAAGTGAGGGATTGAGAGGCTTAGGAAAATGATGCAGAGGCTCAAGAGAGGGATGCAGAGGCTCAAGAGAGTGATGCAGAGGCCCAAGAGAGTGATGCAGAGGCTCAAGAGAGTGATGCAGAGGCTAAGGAGAGTGATGCAGAGGCTTAAGAGAGTGATGCAGACGCTTAAGAGAGGGATGCAGAGGCTCCAAAAAGTGATACAGAGGCTCAAGAGAGTGATGAAGAGGCTTAGGAGAATGATGCAGAGGCTCAAGAGAGGGATGCAGAGGCTGAAGAGTATGATGCAGAGGCTAAAGTGAGTGATGCTGCGAATACATGCAGAGAGCCAGAATTTAGCTCCAAAATAATTCTCAAGGGTCGAATTTGGGATGTTTGGGATATTTTGAAAACTACATTGATGGTTTTGGCAAAATGTGATCCATCGTCGCTCTCAGTAATTACCATATTTTCCCTATAAAAACTCGTAATTTCAAACTGCGAATACGTGCAGAGAGCCAGAATTTGGCTCCAAAATATAGGTCATGGGTCGAATTTGGGATGTTTGGAATAATATGAAAATTGCAGGGGAGTTTGGGCAAAGTGTGACCCATCGTCGCAATCAGTAATTGGCATATTTTCGGTAGAAAATGAAATAATTTCAAACTGCGAATACGTGCAGAGAGCCCGAATTTGGCTCCAAAATATGGCTCAAGCGTCGAATTTGGAATGTTTGGGATATTTTGAAAACTGCAGGGAGGGTTTGGGCAAAATGTGATCCATCTCCGTTTTCAGTAATTGTCATGTTTTCGGTATAAAAAGTCGTAATTTCAAGCTGCGAATTCTCGCAGAAAGCCTGATTTTGGCTCCAAAATATGGCTCAAAGGTCGAATTTGGGATGTTTGGGATATTTTGCAAACTGCCAGGGAGTTTGAGCAAAATGAGACCCATCGCTGTTTTCAGTAATTGGCATATTTTCAAGCGTCAAATTTGGGAAGTTTGGGATTAAGAGTCGTAATTTCAAACTGCGAATACGTGCAGAGAGCCAGAATTTAGCTCCAAAATAATTCTCAAGGTTCAAATTTAGGATGTTTGGAATATTTTGAAAATTGCTGGGAAGGTTGGGGGCAAAATTTGATCCATCGCCGCTCTCAGTAATTGGCATATTTTCGGTATAAAAAGTCGTAAACTGAAACTGCGAATACGTGCAGAGAGCCAGAATTTGACTCCAAAACATGACTCAAGGGTCGAATTTGGGATGTTTGGGATAATTTGATAACTGCAGAGAGGGTTTCGTCAAAATGTGATCCATCGCTGCTTTCAGTAATTGGCATATTTTCGGTATAAAAAGTCGTAATTTCAAACAACGAATACATGCAGAAAGCCAAAATTTGGCTCCAAAATATGGCTCAAGGGTCAAACTTGGGATGTTTGGGATATTTTGAAAACAGCAGGGATGGCTTGAGCAAAATGTGATCCATCGCTGCACTCAGTACTTGGCATATTTTCGGTATAAAATGTCATATTTTCAAACTGCTAATAATTGCAGAGAGCCCGAATTTTGCTCCAAATTATGACTCAAGCGTCGAATTTGGGATGTTTGGGATATATTTAAAACTGCAGGGAGGGTTTGGGCAAAATGTGATCCATTGCCGCTTTCAGTAATTGTCATGTTTTCGTTATAAAATGTCATAATTTCAAACAGTGTATACGTGCAGAGTGCCAGAATTTGGCTCCAAAATATAGCTCATGGGTCGAATTTGGGATGTTTGGGATATTTTGCAAACTGCCGGGGGGTTTGGGCAAAATGTGACCCATCGCTGCTTTCAGTAATTAGCTAATTTTAAAGCTTCAAATTTGGGATGTTTGGGATAAAAAGTCATAATTTCAAACTGCAAATACATGCAGAGAGCCAGAATTTAGCTCCAAAATAATTCTCAAAGGTCGAATTTGGGAAGTTTGGTATATTTTGAAAACTACAGGGAAGGTTTGGGCAAAATGTGATCCAGCGCCGCTCTCAGTAATTGGCATATTTTCGGTATAAATCTTGTAATTTCAAACTGCGAATACGTGCAGAGAGCTAGAATTTGGCTCCAAAATATGGCTCAAGCGTTGAATTTGGGATGTTTGGGATATTTTGGAAACAGGAGGGAGGGTTTGGGAAAAAAAGTGATCCATCGCAGGTTTCAGTAATTGGCATATTTTCGGTATAAAAGTCGTAATTTCAAACTGGGAATACATGCAGAGAGCCAGAATTTGGCTCCAAAATATGGCTCAAGGGTCGAATTTGTGATTTTTACGATATTTTGGAAACTGCCGTGAGGGTTTCGTCAAAATGTGATCCATCGCTGCTTTCAGTAATTGGCATATTTTCGGTATAAAAAGTCGTAATTTCAAACAACGAATACATGCAGAAAGCCAAAATTTGGCTGCAAAATATGGCTCAAGGGTCGAATTTGTGATGTTTAGGATATTTTGGAAACTGCAGGGAGGGTTTGGGCAAAATGTGATCCATCGCCGCTTTCAGTAATTGGCATATTTTCGGTATAAAAAGTCGTAATTTCAAACTGCGAATACGTTCAGAGAGCCCGAATTTGGCTCGAAAATATGGCTCAAACGTCGAATTTGGGATGTTTGGGATATTTTGAAAACTGCAGGGAGGGTTTGGGCAAAATGATATCCATCGCCGCTTTCAGTAATTGTCATGTTTTCGGTATAAAAATTCGTAATTTCAAACAGCGAATAAGCGCAGAAAGCCAGAATTTGGCTCCAAAATATGGCTCAAGCGTCGAATTTGCCATGTTTGGGATATTTTGAAAACTGCAGGGGGGGGGGGGTGTTTGGCCGAATTGTGACCCATCGCTGCTTTCAGTAATTGACATATTTTCGGTATAAAAAGTCGTTTTTCAAACTGCGAATACGTGCAGAAAGCCAGAATTCGGCTAGAAAATATGGCTCAAGGGTCGAATTTGGGATGTTTGGGATATTTTTAAAACTGCAGGGAGGGTTTGGGAATAATGTGATCCATCGCCGCTTTCCGTAATTGGCATATTTTCAGTATAAAAGTCATAATTTCAAACTGCGAATACGTACAGAGAGCCAGAATTTGGCTCCAAAATCCAAAATCCAAGGGTAGAATTTAGGATGTTTGGGATATTTGAAAACTGCAAGGGGGTTTGGGCAAAATGTGACGCATCGCTACTTTCAGTAATTGGCATATTTTCAGTATAAATATTCGTAATTTCAAACTGCGAATACGTGCAGAGAGCCAGAATTTGACTCCAAAATAAGGCTCCAGGGACGAATTTGGGATGTTTGGGATATTTTGAAACGTGCAGGTCGGGGGGTGGGGGGGTTGACAAAATGTGACCCATCGCCGCTCTCAGTAGTTGGCATATTTTCGGTATAAAAAGTCGAAATTTCAAACAGTGAATACGTGCAGAGAGCCCGAATTTGGCTTCAAAATATGGCTCAAGCGTAGTATATTGGGATTTTTGGGATATTTTGCAAACTGTCGGGGGGTTTGGGCAAAATGTGACCCATCGCTGCTTTCAGTAATTGGGTTATTTTCAAGCGTCAAATTTGGGAAATTTGGGATAAAAAGTCATAATTTCAAACTGCGAATACGTGCAGAGAGTCAGAATTTAGCTCCAAAATAATTCTCAAGGTTCAAATTTAGGATGTTTGGGATATTTTGAAAATTGCAGGGAAGGTTTGGGGCAAAATTTGATCCACCGCCGCTCTCAGTAATTGGCATATTTTCGGTATAAAAAGTCGTAAATTCAAACTGCGAAAACGTGCAGAGAGCTAGAATTTGGCTCCAAAATATGGCTCAAGCGTTGAATTTTGGATGTTTGGGATATTTTGGAAACTACAGGGAGGGTTTGGGCAAAATGTGATCCATCGCCGCTTTCAGTAATTGTCATGTTTTCGGTATAAAAACTCGTAATTTCAAACAACGAATACGTTCAGAGAGCCAGAATTTAGCTCCAAAATAATTCTCAAGGGTCGAATTTGGGATGTTTGGGATATTTTGAAAATTGCATGGAAGGTTTGAGGCAAAATTTGATCCACCGCCGCTCTCAGTAATTGGCATATTTTCGGTATAAAAAGTCGTAAATTCAAACTGCGAATACGTGCAGAGAAGTAGAATTTGGCTCCAAATTATTTCTCAAGCGTTGAATTGGGAATGTTTGGGATATTTTGGAAACTGCAGGGAGGGTTTGGGCAAAATGAGATCCATCGCCGCTTTCAGTAATTGGCATATTTTCGGTATGAAAAGTCGTAATTTCAAACTGCGAATACATGCAGAAAAGCCAAACGTTGGCTCCAAAATATGGCTCAAGGGTCAAATTGGGGATGTTTGGGATATTTTGAAAACTGCAGAGAGGGTTTGGGCAAAATGTGATCCATCGCCGTTTTCAGTAATTGTCATGTTTTCGGTATAAAAAGTCGTAATTTCAAACTGCGAATACTCGCAGAAAGCCTGATTTTGGCTCCAAAATATGGCTCAAAGGTCGAATTTGGGATGTTTGGGATATTTTGCAAACTGCCAGGGAGTTTGAGCAAAATGAGACCCATCGCTGTTTTCAGTAATTGGCATATTTTCAAGCGTCAAATTTGGGAAGTTTGGGATAAAGAGTCGTAATTTCAAACTGCGAATACGTGCAGAGAGTCAGAATTTAGCTCGAAAATAATTCTCAAGGTTCAAATTTAGGATGTTTGGGATATTTTGAAAATTGCAGGGAAGGTTGGGGGCACAATTTGATCCATCGCCGCTCTCAGTAATTGGCATATTTTCGGTATAAAAAGTCGTAAATTCAAACTGCGAATACGTGCAGAGAGCCAGAATTATGCTCCAAAACATGACTCAAGGGTCGAATTTGGGATGTTTGGTATAATTTGATAACTGCAGAGAGGGTTTCGTCAAAATGTGATCCATCGCTGGTTTCAATAATTGGCATATTTTCGGTATAAAATCTCGTAATTTCAAACTGGGAATACATGCAGAGAGCCAGAATTTGGCTCCAAAATATGGCTCAAGCGTCGCATTTGGGATTTTTGCTATATTTTGAAAACTACAGGAAGGGTTTGGGTAAAATATGATCCATCGCTGCTCCCAGTAAATGGCATATTTCCGGTATAAAAAGACGTAATTTCAAACTGCGAATACGTGCAGAGAGCCCAAATTTGGTTTCAAAATATGGCTCAAGCGTCGATTTTTGGGATGTTTGGGATATTTTGAAAACTGCAGGGGGGGGGGGGGGGTTTGGGCAAAATGTGACCTATCGCTGCTCCCAGTAATTGACATATTTTTGGTATAAAAAGTAGTAACTTTCAAACTTGCGTATAACTTGCAGAGAGCTAGAATTTAGGCTCCAAAATAATGCTCAAACGGTTGAATTTGGGATATTTGGGATAATTTGAAAACTGCAGAGAGGGTTTCGTCAAAATGTGATCCATCGCTGCTCTCAGTATTTGGCATATTTTCGGTATAAAAAGTCGTAATTTCAAACAACGAATACATGCAGAAAGCCAAAATTTGGCTCCAAAATATGGCTCAAGGGTCAAATTTATGATGTTTAGGATATTTTGGAAACTGCAGGGAGGGTTTGGGCAAAATGTGATCCATCGCCGCTTTCAGTAATTGGCATATTTTCGGTATAAAAAGTCGTAATTTCAAACTGCGAATACGTGCAGAGAGCCCGAATTTTGCTCGAAAATATGGCTCAAACGTCGAATTTGGGATGTTTGGGATATTTTAAAAACTGCAGGGAGGGTTTGGGCAAAATGATATCCATCACCGCTTTCAGTAATTGTCATGTTTTCGGTATAAAAAGTCGTAATTTCAAACAGCGAATAAGCGCAGAAAGCCAGAATTTGGCTCCAAAATATAGCTCAAGCCTCGAATTTGGGATGTTTGGGATATTTTGAAAACTGCAGGCGGGAGGGGGGGGGGTTTGGGCAAAATGTGACCTATCGCTGCTCTCAGTAATTGACATATTTTCGGTATAAAAAGTAGTAATTTCAAACTGCGTATACGTGCAGAGAGCTAGAATTTGGTTCCAAAATATGGCCCAAACGTTGAATTTGGGATATTTGGGATAATTTGAAAATTGTAGAAAGGGTTTCGTCAAAATGTGATCCATCGCTGCTTTCAGTAATTGGCATATTTTCGGTATAAAAAGTCGTAATTTCAAACAACGAATACATGCAGAAAGCCAAAATTTGGCTCCAAAATATGGCTCAAGATTCGAATTTGTGATGTTTACGATATTTTGGAAACTGCAGGCAGGGTTTGGGCAAAATGTGATCCATTGCCGCTTTCAGTAATTGGCATATTTTTGGTATAAAAAGTCGTAATTTCAAACAGCGAATTCGTTCAGAGAGCCAGAATTTAGCTCCAAAATAATTCTCAAGGGTCAAATTTGGGATGTTTGGGATATTTTGAAAACTGCAGGGAAGGTTTGGGAAAAATGTGATCCATCGCCGCTCTCATTAATTGGCATATTTTCGGTATAAAAAGTCGTATATTCAAACTGCGAATACGTGCAGAGAGCCCGAATTTGGCTCCAAAATATGGCTCAAGCGTCGAATTTGGGATGTTTAGAATATTTTGAAAACTGCAGGGAGGGTTTGGGTAAAATGTTATCCATCGCCGCTTTCAGTAATTGGCATATTTTCGGTATGAAAAGTCGTTATTTCAAACTGCGAATACATGCAGAAAAGCCAAACGTTGGCTCCAAAATATGGCTCAAGGGTCGAATTAGGGATGTTTGGGATATTTTGAAAACTGCAGGGATGGCCTGGGCAAAATGTGATCCATCGCCGCACTCAGTAATTGGCATATTTTCGGTATAAAATGAAATAATTTCAAACTGCGAACACGTGCAGAGACCCCGAATTTGGCTCCAATATATGGCTCAAGCGTCGAATTAGGGATGTTTTGGCTTTTTTGAAAACTGCAGGGAGGGTTTAGGCAAAATGTTATCCATCGCCGCTTTCAGTAATTGTCATATTATCGTTATAAAAATTCGTAATTTCAAACTGCGAAAACATTCAGCGGGCCAGAATTTAACTCCAAAATAATTCTCAAGGGTCGAATTTGGGATGTTTGGGATATTTTGAATACTGCAGGGAAAGTTTGGGCTAAATGTGATCCATCGCCGCTCTCAGTAATTGGCATATTTTCGGTATAAAATTCGTAATTTCTAACTGCGAATACGTGCAGAGAGCCAGAATTTGGCTCCAAATTATGGCTAAAGCGTTGAATTTGGGTTGTTTGGGATATTTTGAAAACTGCAGGGAGGGTTCGGGCAAAATGTGATCCATCGCCGCTTTCAGTAATTGGCATATTTTCAGTATAAAAAATCGTAATTTCAAACAGCGAATAAGCGCAGAAAGCCAGAATTTGGCTCCAAAATATGGGTCAAAGGTCGAATTTGGCATGTTTGGGATATTTTTGGGGTTTGGGCAAAATTTGACCCATCGCTTCTTTCAGTAATTGGCATATTTTCAAGCGACAAATTTGGGATATTTAGGATAAAAAGGCGTAATTTCAAACTGCGAATACTTGCAGAGAGCCAGAATTTGGCTCCAAAATAATTCTAAATGGTCGAATTTGGGATGATTGGGATATTTTGAAAACTACAAGGAAGGGGTATGGGCAATATGTGACCTATCGCCGCTCTCAGTAATTCACATAGTAGCGGGTATATTCTTGAGGTTATCTTGAGATGATTTCGGGGCTTTTTAGTGTCCCCGCGGCCCGGTCCTCGACCAGGCCTCCACCCCCAGGAAGCAGCCCGTGACAGCTGACTAACTCTTAGGTACCTATTTTACTGCTAGGTAACAGGGGTAAAATAGGTACCTGGGAGTTAGTCAGCTGTCACGGGCTGTTTCCTGGTGGTGGAGGCCTGGTCGAGGACCGGGCCGCGGGGACACTAAAAAGCCCCGAAATCATCTCAAGATAACCTCAAGAAGATAACCGATACTATGTGAATTACTGAGAGCGGCGATAGGTCACATTTTGCCCATACCCCTTCCTTGTAGTTTTCAAAATATCCCAATCATCCCAAATTCGTCCATTGAGAATTATTTTGGAGCCAAATTCAGGCTCTCTGCAAGTATTCGCAGTATGAAATTACGACTTTTTATCCTAAATATCCCAAATTTGTCGGTACAAAAAGTCGTAATTTCAAACTGCGAATATGTCCAGAGAGCCGCAGCTTGACTCCAAAATTTGGCTCAAGGGTTGAATTTGGGATGTTAGGGATATTTTGAAAACTGCAAGGGGGTTTGGGCAAAATGTGACCCATCCCCGCTCTCAGTAATTGGCATATTTTCGGTATAAAATGACGTAATTTCAAACTGCGAATGCGTGCAGAGAGCCAGAACTTGGCTCCAAAATATGGCTCAAACGTCGAATTTGGGATGTTTGGGATATTTTGAAAACTGCCGAGGGGGGGGGGCGAAATGTGACCCATAGCTGCTTTCAGTAATTGGCATATTTTCAGTATAAAAAGTCGTAATTTCAAACTGCGAATACGTGCAGAGAGCCAGAATTTGACTCCAAAATAAGGCTCCAGGGTTCAATTTGGGATGTTTTGGATGGTTTGAAACGTGTAGAGGGGGGGGGGGGGGGGGCTTTGGGCAAAATGTGACCCATCGCGTCTTTTAGTAATTAACATATTTTCGGTATAAAATGTCGTAATAAAATGTCAAAATATTGCTGAATTCGATGATTTTTAGTACGAAACATAATGCAAGAAAACTTGCTTAAAATGCAATATTATGCGAAAATCTGAGATTTTAAGGCCAAATCAAATATCGTGATACTACATGAAATAGTATCGAAATATTGGTAAAAATGAATATATTTACGTAGTATCAAACTACATGAAAAACGTGAAAAAGTCATTATTATGCCAAATTTGAGGATTTTAACTTCGAATCATAAAGCGACGTTTCGTATTTTTTAGACCCTAGAAAAGACGTATAAAGATGTTGCTGCCAATACAAATGATAAAAATCAATGTGTCTTCATTAAAATTAACTAAAATGTTCCTGATTTTCGGTTTATATTACCGATGGAAGATGTACACGTAAAACCGTTCTACTCCGGCAGAAACGTCGATATATGCAATGCAGAGGCTTAAGAGAGTGAATATGCAATAAAAACAGAACTTCTCCCCTTTCCAATATCTTACTCAGTATTTTAACGAGAAACAAATAGTTGATTGAAAATTAAGTGTTTAAAGTTAATTTTTAATCAATTATGTGTTTGCATAATTTTTATCGTATTTTTAATGAATTAAGAGCAATAAACTGAAAGTTCACAAAAACGTGGAAAAACAGCAAAATATTGCCTAATTCGATGATATTTTGTTTATATCACATAAAGAAAAAGGGGATGATAAACGTCAAAAAATTGCTGAATTCGATGATTTTTAGTACGAAGCAAAATGCAAGAAAACTTGCTTAAAATGCAATTTTATGCGAAAATCTGAGATTTGAAGGCCAAATCACATATCGTGATACTACATGAAATAGTATCGAAATATTGGTAAAAATGAATATATATACGTAATATCAAACTACATGAAAAACGTGAAAAAAGTCATTATTATACCAAATTTGAGGATTTTAACTTCGAATCATAGAGCGACGTTTCGTATTTTTTAGACCCTAGAAAAGACGTGTAAAGATGTTGCTTCCAATACAAATGATAAAAATCAATGTGTTTTCATTAGAATTAACTAAAATGTTCCTGATTTTCCGTTTATATTACCGATGGAAGATGTACACGTAAAACCGCTCTAATCCGGGTGAAACGTCGATATATGCAATAAAAACAGAACTTCTCCCCTTTTCAAAATCTTACTCAGTATTTTAACGAGAAACAAATAGATGATTGAAAATGAAGTATTTAAGGTTATTTTATGATCAATTATGTGTTTGCATAATTTTTATCGTATATTTAATACATTAATAACAATAAACTGAAAATTCGAAAAAACGTGGAAAAACGGCAAAATATTGCCTAATTCGATGATATTTTGTTTAAATCACATAAAGGAAAAGGGGATGATAAAGGTCAAAATATTGCTAAATTCGATGATTTTTAGTACAAAAGAAAATGCAAGAAAACTTGCTTAAAAATGCAAAATTTGAAAATTATGAGATTTGAAGGCCAAATCACATATCGTGAGAAAACATGAAGTAGTATCGAAATATTGGTTAAAACGAATATATATACGTAAAATCAAACTACATGAATAACGTGAAAAAAGTCACTATATTACCATATTTGAGGATTTTAACTTCAAATCATAGAGCGAGGTTTCGTATTATTTAGATCCAAGAAAAGACATATGACAATGTTGTTTCTAATACAAATGATAAAAAATCAATGTGTTTTCATTAGAATTAACTAAAATGTTCCTGATTTTTCGTTTGTATTACCGATGGAAGATGTACACGTAAAACCGCTCTAATCCGGCTGAAACGTCGATATATGCAATAAAAACAGAACTTCTCCCCTTTCCAATATCTTACTCAGTATTTTAACGAGAAACAAATAGTTGATTGAAAATTAAGTGTTTAAGGTTAATTTCTAATCAATTATTTGTTTGCATAATTTTTATCGTATTTTTAATGAATTAGGAGCAATAAACTGAAAGTTCACAAAAACGTGGAAAAACAGCAAAATATTGCCTAATTCGATGATATTTTGTTTATATCACATAAAGGAAAAGGGGATGATAAACGTCAAAATATTGCTGAATTCGATGATTTTTAGTACGAATCAAAATGCAAGAAAACTTGCTTAAAATGCAATTTTATGCGAAAATCTGAGATTTGAAGGCCAAATCACATATCGTGATACTACATGAAATAGTATCGAAATATTGGTAATAATGAATATATATACGTAATATCAAACTACATGAAAAACGTGAAAAAAGTCATTATTATACCAAATTTGAGGATTTTAACTTCGAATCATAGAGCGACGTTTCGTATTTTTTAGACCCTAGAAAAGACGTATAAAGATGTTGCTTCCAATACAAATGATAAAAATCAATGTGTTTTCATTAGAATTAACTAAAATGTTCCTGATTTTCCGTTTATATTACCGATGGAAGATGTACACGTAAAACGGCTCTAATCCGGCTGAAACGTCGATATATGCAATAAAAACAGAACTTCTCCCCTTTTCAAAATCTTACTCAGTATTTTAACGAGAAACAAATAGATGATTGAAAATGAAGTATTTAAGGTTATTTTATGATCAATTATGTGTTTGCATAATTTTTATCGTATATTTAATAAATTAATAACAATAAACTGAAAATTCGCAAAAACGTGGAAAAACGGCAAAATATTGCCTGATTCGATGATATTTTGTTTAAATCACATAAAGGAAAAGGGGATGATAAAGGTCAAAATATTGCTAAATTCGATGATTTTTAGTACAAAAGAAAATGCAAGAAAACTTGCTTAAAAATGCAATATTTGAAAATTATGAGATTTGAAGGCCAAATCACATATCGTGAGAAAACATGAAGTAGTATCGAAATATTGGTAAAAACGAATATATATACGTAAAATCAAACTACATGAATAACGTGAAAAAAGTCACTATATTACCATATTTGAGGATTTTAACTTCAAATCATAGAGCGAGGTTTCGTATTATTTAGATCCAAGAAAAGACATATGACAATGTTGTTTGAAATTCAAATGATAAAAATCACTGTGTTTTCATTAGAATTAACTAAAATGTTCCTGATTTTCCGTTTATATTACCGATGGAAGATGTACACGTAAAACGGCTCTAATCCGGCAGAAACGTCGATATATGCAATAAAAACAGAACTTCTCCCCATTTCAATATCTTACTCAGTATTTTCACGAGAAACAAATAGATGATTGAAAATGAAGTATTTAAGGTTATTTTCTGATCAATTATGTGTTTGCATAATTTTTATCGTATATTTAATGAATTAATAACAATAACCTGAAAATTCACAAAAACGTGGGAAAACGGCAAAATATTGCCTAATTCGATGATATTTTGTTTAAATCACATAAAGGAAAAGGGGATGATAAAGGTCAAAATATTGCTAAATTCGATGATTTTTAGTACAAAAGAAAATGCAAGAAAACTTGCTTAAAAATGCAAAATTTGAAAATTCTGAGATTTGAAGGCCAAATCACATATCGTGAGAAAACATGAAGTAGTATCGAAATATTGGTAAAAACGAATATATATACGGAAAATCAAACTACATGAATAACGTGAAAAAAGTCACTATATTACCATATTTGAGGATTTTAACTTCAAATCATAGAGCGAGGTTTCGAGGCTTGGATTCGAGCGAGGCTTGAATTTAGATCCAAGAAAAGACATATGACAATGTTGTTTCAAATACAAATGATAAAAATCAATCTGTTTTCAATAGAATTAACTAAAATGTTCCTGATTTTCCGTTTATATTTCCGATGGAAGATCTACACGTAAACCCGCTCTAATCCGGCTGAAACTTCGATATATGCAATAAAAACAGAACTTCTCCCCTTTCCAATATCTTACTCAGAATTTTAACGAGAAACAAATAGTTGATTGAAAATAAAGTGTTTAAGGTTAATTTCTAATCAATTATGTGTTTGCATCATTTTTATCGTATGTTTAATGAATTAATAGCAATAAACTGAAAATTCATAAAAACGTGGAAAAACAGCAAAATATTGCATAATTCGATGATATTTTGTTTATATCACATAAAGGAAAAGGGGATGATAAACGTCAAAATATTGCTGAATTCGATGATTTTCTCTACATGAATAACGTGAAAAAAGTCACTATATTACCATATTTGAGGATTTTAACTTCAAATCATAGAGCGAGGTTTCGTATTATTTAGATCCAAGAAAAGACATATTTGAAATTCAAATGATAAAAATCAATGTGTTTTCATTAGAATTAACTAAAATGTTCCTGATTTTCCGTTTATATTACCGATGGAAGATGTACACGTAAAACCGCTTTAATCCGGCTGAAACGTCGATATATGCAATAAAAACAGAACTTCTCCCCTTTCCGATATCTTACTTAGTGTTTTAACGAGAAACAAATAGTTGATTGAAAATGAAGTGTTTAAGGTTAATTTCTAATCAATTATGTGTTTGCATCATTTTTATCGTATATTTAATGAATTAATAGCAATAAACTGAAAGTTCACAAAAACGTGAAAAAACGGCAAAATATTGCCTAATTCAATGATATTTTGTTTAAATCACATAAAGAAAAAGGGGATGATAAAGGTCAAAATATTGCTAAATTCGATGATTTTTAGTACAAAACTAAATACAAGAAAACTTGCTTAAAAATGCAAAATTTGCGAAATTCTGAGATTTGAAGGCCAAATCACATATCGTGAGAAAACATGAAGTAGTATAGAAATATTGGTAAAAACGAATATATATACGTAAAATCAAACTACATGAATAACGTGAAAAAGTCACTATATTACCATATTTGAGGATTTTAACTTCAAATCATAGAGCGAGGTTTCGTATTATTTAGATCCAAGAAAAGACATATGACAATGTTGTTTCAAATACAAATGATAAAAATCAATGTGTTTTCATTAGAATTAACTAAAATGTTCCTGATTTTCCGTTTATATTACCGATGGAAGATGTACACGTAAAACGGCTCTAATCCGGCTGAAACGTCGATATATGCAATAAAAACAGAACTTCTCCCCTTTCCAATATCTTACTCAGTATTTTAACGAGAAACAAATAGTTGATTGAAAATTAAGTGTTTAAGGTTAATTTCTAATCAATTATGTGTTTGCATAATTTTTATCGTATTTTAATGAATTAAGAGCAATAAACTGAAAGTTCACAAAAACGTGGAAAAACAGCAAAATATTGCCTAATTCGATGATATTTTGTTTATATCACATAAAGGAAAAGGGGATGATAAACGTCAAAATATTGCTGAATTCGATGATTTTTAGTACGAAACAAAATGCAAGAAAACTTGCTTAAAATGCAATTTTATGCGAAAATCTGAGATTTGAAGGCCAAAGCACATATCGTGATACTACATGAAATAGTATCGAAATATTGGTAAAAATGAATATATATACGTAATATCAAACTACACGAAAAACGTGAAAAAAGTCATTATTATACCAAATTTCAGGATTTTAACTTCGAATCATAGAGCGACGTTTCGTATTTTTTAGACCCTAGAAAAGACGTATAAAGATGTTGCTTCCAATACAAATGATAAAAATCAATGTGTTTTCTTTAGAATTAACTAAAATGTTCCTGAGTATCCGTTTATATTACCGATAGAAGATGTACACGTAAAACGGCTCTAATCCGGCTGAATCGTCGATATATGTAATAAAAACAGAACTTCTCCCCTTTCCAATATCTTACTCAGTATTTTAACGAGAAACAAATAGATGATTGAAAATGAAGTATTTAAGGTTTTTTCTGATCAATTATGTGTTTGCATAATTTTTATCGTATATTTAATGAATTAATAACAATAAACTGAAAATTCGCAAAAACGTGGAAAAACGGCAAAATATTGCCTAATTCGATGATATTTTGTTTAAATCACATAAAGGAAAAGGGGATGATAAAGGTCAAAATATTGCTAAATTCGATGATTTATAGTACAAAAGAAAATGCAAGAAAACTTGATTAAAAATGCAAAATTTGAAAATTCTGAGATTTGAAGGCCAAATCACATATCGTGAGAAAACATGAAGTAGTATCGAAATATTGGTAAAAACGAATATATATACGGAAAATCAAACTACATGAATAACGTGAAAAAAGTCACTATATTACCATATTTGAGGATTTTAACTTCAAATCATAGAGCGAGGTTTCGAGGCTTGGATTCGAGCGAGGCTTGAATTTAGATCCAAGAAAAGACATATGACAATGTTGTTTCAAATACAAATGATAAAAATCAATCTGTTTTCATTAGAATTAACTAAAATGTTCCTGATTTTCAGTTTATATTTCCGATGGAAGATCTACACGTAAACCCGCTCTAATCCGGCTGAAACTTCGATATATGCAATAAAAACAGAACTTCTCCCCTTTCCAATATCTTACTCAGAATTTTAACGAGAAACAAATAGTTGATTGAAAATAAAGTGTTTAAGGTTAATTTATAATCAATTATGTGTTTGCATCATTTTTATCGTATGTTTAATGAATTAATAGCAATAAACTGACAATTCACAAAAACGTGGAAAAACAGCAAAATATTGCCTAATTCGATGATATTTTGTTTATATCACATAAAGGAAAAGGGGATGATAAACGTCAAAATATTGCTGAATTCGATGATTTTTACTACATGAATAACGTGAAAAAAGTCACTATATTACCATATTTGAGGATTTTAACTTCAAATCATAGAGCGAGGTTTCGTATTATTTAGATCCAAGAAAAGACATATGACAATGTTGTTTCAAATACAAATGATAAAAAATCAATGTGTTTTCATTAGAATTAACTAAAATGTTCCTGATTTTCCGTTTATATTACCGATGGAAGATGTACACGTAAAACCGCTTTAATCCGGCTGAAACGTCGATATATGCAATAAAAACAGAACTTCTCCCCTTTCCAATATCTTACTCAGTGTTTTAACGAGAAAAAAATAGTTGATTGAAAATGAAGTGTTTAAGGTTAATATTTTGCTGTTTTTCCACGTTTTTGTGAACTTTCAGTTTATTGCTCTTAATTCATTAAAAATACGATAAAAATTTTGCAAACACATAATTGATTAGAAATTAACCTTAAACACTTAATTTTCAATCAACTATTTGTTTCTCGTTAAAATACTGAGTAAGATATTGGAAAGGGGAGAAGTTCTGTTTTTATTGCATATATCGACGTTTCAGCCGGATTAGAGCCGTTTTACGTGTACATCTTCCATCGGTAATATAAACGGAAAATCAGGAACATTTTAGTTAATTCTAATGAAAACACATTGATTTTTATCATTTGTATTTGAAACAACATTGTCATATGTCTTTTCTTGGATCTAAATAATACGAAACCTCGCTCTATGATTTGAAGTTAAAATCCTCAAATATGGTAATATAGTGACTTTTTTCACGTTATTCATGTAGTTTGATTTTACGTATATATATATACATTTTTACCAATATTTCTATACTACTTCATGTTTTCTCACGATATGTGATTTGGCCTTCAAATCTTAGAATTTCGCAAATTTTGCATTTTTAAGCAAGTTTTCTTGCATTTAGTTTTGTACTAAAAATCATCGAATTTAGCAATATTTTGACCTCTATCATCCCTTTTTCTTTATGTGATTTAAAAAAAATATCATCGAATTAGGCAATATTTTGCCGTTTTCCACGTTTTTGTGAATTTTCAATTTATTGTTATTAGATCATTAAATATACGATAAAAATTATGCAAACACATAATTGATCAGAAATTAACCTTAAATACTTCATTTTCAATCATCTATTTGTTTCTCGTTAAAATACTGAGTAAGATATTGAAAAGGGGACAAGTTCTCTTTTTATTACATATATCGACGTTTCAACCGGATTAGAGCGGTTTTACGTGTACATCTTCCATCGGTAATATAAACGGAAAATCAGGAACATTTTAGTTAATTCTAATGAAAACACATTGATTTTTATCAATGTATTTCAAACAACATTGTCATATGTCTTTTCTTGGATCTAAATAATACGAAACCTCGCTCTATGATTTGAAGTTAAAATCCTCAAATATGGTAATATAGTGACTTTTTCACGTTATTCATGTAGTTTGATTTTACGTACATATATTCGTTTTTACCAATATTTCGATACTACTTCATGTTTTCTCACGATATGTGATTTGGCCCTCAAATCTCAAAATTTCGCAAATTTTGCATTTTTAAGCAAGTTTTCTTGCATTTTCTTTTGTACTAAAAATCATCGAATTTAGCAATATTTTGACCTTTATCATCCCCTTTTTCTTTATGTGATTTAAACAAAATATCATTGAATTAGGCAATATTTTGCCGTTTTTTCACGTTTTTGTGAACTTTCAGTTTATTGCTATTAATTCATTAAATATACGATAAAAATGATGCAAACACATAATTGATTAGAAATTAACCTTAAACACTTCATTTTCAATCAACTATTTGTTTCTCGTTAAAATACTGAGTAAGATATTGAAAAGGGGAAAAGTTCTGTTTTTATTGCATATATCGACGTTTCAGCCGGATTAGAGCCGTTTTACGTGTACATCTTCCATCGGTAATATAAACGGAAAATCAGGAATATTTTAGTTAATTCTAATGAAAACACATTGATTTTTATCATTTGTATTGGAAGCAACATCTTTATACGTCTTTTCTAGGGTTTAAAAAATACGAAACGTCGCTCTATGATTCGAAGTTAAAATCCTCAAATTTGGTATAATAATGACTTTTTCACGTTTTTCATGTAGTTTGATATTACGTATATATATTCATTTTTACCAATATTTCGATACTATTTCATGTAGTATCACGATATGTGCTTTGGCCTTCATATCTCAGATTTTCGCATAAAATTTCATTTTAAGCAAGTTTTCTTGCATTTTGTTTCGTACTAAAAATCATCGAATTCAGAAATATTTTGACGTTTATCATCCCCTTTTCCTTTATATGATATAAACAAAATATCATCGAATTAGGCAATATTTTGCTGTTTTTCCACGTTTTTGTGAACTTTCAGTTTATTGCTCATTATTATTTTATTATACCAAATTTGGTATAATTATTATACCAAATAATAGTCATTATACCAAATAATACCAGTCATTATTATACCAAATTTGAGGATTTTAACTTCGAATCATAGAGCGACGTTTCGTATTTTTTAGACCCTTGAAAAGACGTATAAAGATGTTGCTTCCAATACAAATGATAAAAATCAATGTGTTTTCATTAGAATTAACTAAAATGTTCCTGATTTTCCGTTTATATTACCGATGGAAGATGTACACGTAAAACGGCTCTAATCCGGCTGAAACGTCGATATATGCAATAAAAACAGAACTTCTCCCCTTTTCAATATCTTACTCAGTATTTTAACGAGAAACAAATAGATGATTGAAAATGAAGTATTTAAGGTTATTTTCTGATCAATTATGTGTTTGCATAATTTTTATCGTATATATAATGAATTAATAACAATAAACTGAAAATTTACAAAAACGTGGAAAAACGGCAAAATATTGCCTAATTCGATGATATTTTGTTTAAATCACAAAAAGGAAAAGGGGATGATAAATGTCAAAATATTGCTGAATTCGATGAATTTTAGTACGAAACAAAATGCAAGAAAACTTGCTTAAAATGCAATTTTATGCGAAAATCTGAGATTTGAAGGCCAAAGCACATATCGTGATACTACATGACATAGTATCGAAATATTGGTAAAAATGAATATATATACGTAATATCAAACTACAAGAAAAACGTGAAAAAAGTCATTATTATACCAAATTTGAGGATTTTAACTTCGAATCATAGAGCGACGTTTCGTATTTTTTAGACCCTAGAAAAGACGTATAAAGATGTTGCTTCCAATACAAATGATAAAAATCAATGTGTTTTCATTAGAATTAACTAAAATGTTCCTGATTTTCCGTTTATATTACCGATGGAAGATGTACACGTAAAACGGCTCTAATTCGGCTGAAACGTCGATATATGCAATAAAAACAGAACTTCTCCCCTTTTCAATATCTTACTCAGTATTTTAACGAGAAACAAATAGATGATTGAAAATGAAGTATTTAAGGTAATTTTCTTATCAATTATGTGTTTGCATAATTTTTATCGTATATTTAATTAATTAATAACAATACTGAAAATTCACAAAAACGTGGAAAAACGGCAAAATATTGCCTAATTCGATGATATTTTGTTTAAAATCACATAAAGGAAAAAGGGATGATAAAGGTCAAAATATTGCTAAATTCGATGATTTTTAGTACAAAAGAAAATGGAAGAAAACTTGCTTAAAATGCAAAATTTGAAAATTCTGAGATTTGAAGGCCAAATCACATATCGTGAGAAAACATGAAGTAGTATAGAAATATTGGTAAAAACGAATATATATACGTAAAATCAAACTACATGAATAACGTGAAAAAAATCACTATATTACCATGTTTGAGGATTTTAACTTCAAATCATAGAGCGAGGTTTCGTATTATTTAGATCCAAGAAAAGACATATGACAATGTTGTTTCAAATACAAATGATAAAAATCAATGTGTTTTCATTAGAATTAACTAATGTTCCTGATTTTCCGTTTATATTACCGATGGAAGATGTACACGTAAAACGGCTCTAATCCGGCTGAAACGTCGATATATGCAATAAAAACAGAACTTCTCCCCTTTCCAATATCTTACTCAGTATTTTAACGAGAAACAAATAGTTGATTGAAAATTAAGTGTTTAAGGTTAATTTCTAATCAATTATGTGTTTGCATAATTTTTATCGTATTTTTAATGAATTAAGAGCAATAAACTGAAAGTTCACAAAAACGTGGAAAAACAGCAAAATATTGCCTAATTCGATGATATTTTGTTTATATCACATAAAGGAAAAGGGGATGATAAACGTCAAAATATTGCTAAATTCGATGATTTTTAGTACGAAGCAAAATGCAAGAAAACTTGCTTAAAATGCAATTTTATGCGAAAATCTGAGATTTGAAGGCCAAAGCACATATCGTGATACTACATGAAATAGTATCGAAGTATTGGTAAAAATGAATATATATACGTAATATCAAACTACATGAAAAACGTGAAAAAAGTCATTATCATACCAAATTTGACGATTTTAACTTCGAATCATAGAGCGACGTTTCGTATTATTTAGATCCAAGAAAAGACATATGACAATGTTGTTTCAAATACAAATGATAAAAATCAATGTGTTTTCATTAGAATTAACTAATGTTCCTGATTTTCCGTTTATATTACCGATGGAAGATGTACACGTAAAACGGCTCTAATCCGGCTGAAACGTCGATATATGCAATAAAAACAGAACTTCTCCCCTTTCCAATATCTTACTCAGTATTTTAACGAGAAACAAATAGTTGATTGAAAATTAAGTGTTTAAGGTTAATTTCTAATCAATTATGTGTTTGCATAATTTTTATCGTATTTTTAATGAATTAAGAGCAATAAACTGAAAGTTCACAAAAACGTGGAAAAACAGCAAAATATTGCCTAATTCGATGATATTTTGTTTATATCACATAAAGGAAAAGGGGATGATAAACGTCAAAATATTGCTGAATTCGATGATTTTTAGTACGAAACAAAATGCAAGAAAACTTGCTTAAAATGAAATTTTATGCGAAAATCTGAGATATGAAGGCCAAAGCACATATCGTGATACTACATGAAATAGTATCGAAATATTGGTAAAAATGAATATATATACGTAATATCAAACTACATGAAAAACGTGAAAAAAGTCATTATTATACCAAATTTGAGGATTTTAACTTCGAATCATAGAGCGACGTTTCGTATTTTTTAGACCCTAGAAAAGACGTATAAAGATGTTGCTTCCAATACAAATGATAAAAATCAATGTGTTTTCATTAGAATTAACTAAAATGTTCCTGATTTTCCGTTTATATTACCAATGGAAGAGGTACACGTAAAACGGCTCTAATCCGGCTGAAACGTCGATATATGCAATAAAAACAGAACTTCTCCCCTTTTCAATATCTTACTCAGTATTTTAACGAGAAACAAATAGATGAATGAAAATGAAGTATTTAAGGTAATTTTCTTATCAATTATGTGTTTGCATAATTTTTATCGTATATTTAATTAATTAATAACAATACTGAAAATTCACAAAAACGTGGAAAAACGGCAAAATATTGCCTAATTCGATGATATTTTGTTTAAATCACATAAAGGAAAAAGGGATGATAAAGGTCAAAATATTGCTAAATTCGATGATTTTTAGTACAAAAGAAAATGCAAGAAAACTTGCTTAAAATGCAAAATTTGAAAATTCTGAGATTTGAAGGCCAAATCACATATCGTGAGAAAACATGAAGTAGTATAGAAATATTGGTAAAAACGAATATATATACGTAAAATCAAACTACATGAATAACGTGAAAAAAATCACTATATTACCATGTTTGAGGATTTTAACTTCAAATCATAGAGCAAGGTTTCGTATTATTTAGATCCAAGAAAAGACATATGACAATGTTGTTTCAAATACAAATGATAAAAATCAATGTGTTTTCATTAGAATTAACTAATGTTCCTGATTTTCCGTTTATATTACCGATGGAAGATGTACACGTAAAACGGCTCTAATCCGGCTGAAACGTCGATATATGCAATAAAAACAGAACTTCTCCCCTTTTCAATATCTTACTCAGTATTTTAACGAGAAACAAATAGATGATTGAAAATGAAGTATTTAAGGTTAATTTCTAATCAATTATGTGTTTGCATAATTTTTATCGTATTTTTAATGAATTAAGAGCAATAAACTGAAAGTTCACAAAAACGTGGAAAAACAGCAAAATATTGCCTAATTCGATGATATTTTGTTTATATCACATAAAGGAAAAGGGGATGATAAACGTCAAAATATTGCTGAATTCGATGATTTTTAGTACGAAGCAAAATGCAAGAAAACTTGCTTAAAATGCAATTTTATGCGAAAATCTGAGATTTGAAGGCCAAAGCACATATCGTGATACTACATGACATAGTATCGAAATATTGGTAAAAATGAATATATATACGTAATATCAAACTACATGAAAAACGTGAAAAAAGTCATTATTATACCAAATTTGAGGATTTTAACTTCGAATCATAGAGCGACGTTTCGTATTTTTTAGACCCTAGAAAAGACGTATAAAGATGTTGCTTCCAATACAAATGATAAAAATCAATGTGTTTTCATTAGAATTAACTAAAATGTTCCTGATTTTCCGTTTATATTACCGATGGAAGATGTACACGTAAAACGGCTCTAATCCGGCTGAAACGTCGATATATGCAATAAAAACAGAACTTCTCCCCTTTTCAATATCTTACTCAGTATTTTAACGAGAAACAAATAGATGATTGAAAATGAAGTATTTAAGGTAATTTTCTTATCAATTATGTGTTTGCATAATTTTTATCGTATATTTAATTAATTAATAACAATAAACTGAAAATTTACAAAAACGTGGAAAAACTGCAAAATATTGCCTAATTCGATGATATTTTGTTTAAATCACAAAAAGGAAAAGGGGATGATAAATGTCAAAATATTGCTAAATTCGATGATTTTTAGTACAAAAGAAAATGGAAGAAAACTTGCTTAAAATGCAAAATTTGAAAATTCTGAGATTTGAAGGCCAAATCACATATCGTGAGAAAACATGAAGTAGTATAGAAATATTGGTAAAAACGAATATATATACGTAAAATCAAACTACATGAATAACGTGAAAAAAATCACTATATTACCATGTTTGAGGATTTTAACTTCAAATCATAGAGCGAGGTTTCGTATTATTTAGATCCAAGAAAAGACATATGACAATGTTGTTTCAAACACAAATGATAAAAATCAATGTGTTTTCATTAGAATTAACTAATGTTCCTGATTTTCCGTTTATATTACCGATGGAAGATGTACACGTAATACGGCTCTAATCCGGCTGAAACGTCGATATATGCAATAAAAACAGAACTTCTCCCCTTTCCAATATCTTACTCAGTATTTTAACGAGAAACAAATAGTTGATTGAAAATTAAGTGTTTAAGGTTAATTTCTAATCAATTATGTGTTTGCATAATTTTTATCGTATTTTTAATGAATTAAGAGCAATAAACTGAAAGTTCACAAAAACGTGGAAAAACAGCAAAATATTGCCTAATTCGATGATATTTTGTTTATATCACATAAAGGAAAAGGGGATGATAAACGTCAAAATATTGCTGAATTCGATGATTTTTAGTACGAAGCAAAATGCAAGAAAACTTGCTTAAAATGCAATTTTATGCGAAAATCTGAGATTTGAAGGCCAAAGCACATATCGTGATACTACATGAAATAGTATCGAAATATTGGTAAAAATGAATATATATACGTAATATCAAACTACATGAAAAACGTGAAAAAAGTCATTATTATACCAAATTTGAGGATTTTAACTTCGAATCATAGAGCGACGTTTCGTATTTTTTAGACCCTTGAAAAGACGTATAAAGATGTTGCTTCCAATACAAATGATAAAAATCAATGTGTTTTCATTAGAATTAACTAAAATGTTCCTGATTTTCCGTTTATATTACCGATGGAAGATGTACACGTAAAACGGCTCTAATCCGGCTGAAACGTCGATATATGCAATAAAAACAGAACTTCTCCCCTTTTCAATATCTTACTCAGTATTTTAACGAGAAACAAATAGATGATTGAAAATGAAGTATTTAAGGTTATTTTCTGATCAATTATGTGTTTGCATAATTTTTATCGTATATATAATGAATTAATAACAATAAACTGAAAATTCACAAAAACGTGGAAAAACGGCAAAATATTGCCTAAATCGATGATATTTTGTTTAAATCACAAAAAGGAAAAGGGGATGATAAATGTCAAAATATTGCTAAATTCGATGATTTTTAGTACAAAAGAAAATGCAAGAAAACTTGCTTAAAAATGCAAAATTTGAAAATTCTGAGATTTGAAGGCCAAATCACATATCGTGAGAAAACATGAAGTAGTATAGAAATATTGGTAAAAACGAATATATATACGTAAAATCAAACTACATGAATAACGTGAAAAAAATCACTATATTACCATGTTTGAGGATTTTAACTTCAAATCATAGAGCGAGGTTTCGTATTATTTAGATCCAAGAAAAGACATATGACAATGTCGTTTGAAATACAAATGATAAAAATCAGTGTGTTTTCATTAGAATTAACTAAAATTTTCCTGATTTTCCGTTTATATTACCGATGGAAGATGTACACGTAAAACCGCTCTAATCCGGCTGAAACGTCGATATATGCAATAAAAACAGAACTTCTCCCCTTTCCAATATCTTACTCAGTATTTTAACGAGAAACAAATAGTTGATTGAAAATTAAGTGTTTAAGGTTAATTTTTAATCAATTATGTGTTTGCATAATTTTTATCGTATTTTTAATGAATTAAGAGCAATATTTTGAAAGTTCACAAAAACGTGGAAAAACAGCAAAATATTGCCTAATTCGATGATATTTTGTTTATATCACATAAAGGAAAAGGGGATGATAAACGTCAAAATATTGCTGAATTCGATGAATTTTAGTACGAAACAAAATGCAAGAAAACTTGCTTAAAATGCAATTTTATGCGAAAATCTGAGATTTGAAGGCCACAGCACATATCGTGATACTACATGAAATAGTATCGAAATATTGGTAAAAATGAATATATATACGTAAAATCAAACTACATGAAAAACGTGAAAAAAGTCATTATCATACCAAATTTGACGATTTTAACTTCGAATCATAGAGCGTCGTTTCGTATTATTTAGATCCAAGAAAAGACATATGACAATGTTGTTTCAAATACAAATGATAAAAATCAATGTGTTTTCATTAGAATTAACTAAAATGTTCCTGATTTTCCGTTTATATTACCGATGGAAGATGTACACGTAAAACGGCTCTAATCCGGCTGAAACGTCGATATATGCAATAAAAACAGAACTTCTCCCCTTTTCAATATCTTACTCAGTATTTTAACGAGAAACAAATAGATGATTGAAAATGAAGAATTTAAGGTTATTTTCTAATCAATTATGTGTTTGCATAATTTTTATCGTATATTTAATGAATTAAGAGTAATAAACTGAAAGTTCACAAAAACGTGGAAAAACAGCAAAATATTGCCTAATTCGATGATATTTTGTTTATATCACATAAAGGAAAAGGGGATGATAAACGTCAAAATATTGCTGAATTCGATGATTTTTAGTACGAAACAAAATGCAAGAAAATTTGCTTAAAATGCAATTTTATGCGAAAATCTGAGATTTGAAGGCCAAAGCACATATCGTGATACTACATGAAATAGTATCGAGGTATTGGTAAAAATGAATATATATACGTAATATCAAACTACATGAAAAACGTGAAAAAAGTCATTATCATACCAAATTTGACGATTTTAACTTCGAATCATAGAGCGACGTTTCGTATTATTTAGATCCAAGAAAAGACATATGACAATGTTGTTTCAAATACAAATGATAAAAATCAATGTGTTTTCATTAGAATTAACTAATGTTCCTGATTTTCCGTTTATATTACAGATGGAAGATGTACACGTAAAACGGCTCTAATCCGGCTGAAACGTCGATATATGCAATAAAAACAGAACTTCTCCCCTTTCCAATATCTTACTCAGTATTTTAACGAGAAACAAATAGTTGATTGAAAATTAAGTGTTTAAGGTTAATTTCTAATCAATTATGTGTTTGCATAATTTTTATCGTATTTTTAATGAATTAAGAGCAATAAACTGAAAGTTCACAAAAACGTGGAAAAACAGCAAAATATTGCCTAATTCGATGATATTTTGTTTATATCACATAAAGGAAAAGGGGATGATAAACGTCAAAATATTGCTGAATTCGATGATTTTTAGTACGAAGCAAAATGCAAGAAAACTTGCTTAAAATGCAATTTTATGCGAAAATCTGAGATTTGAAGGCCAAAGCACATATCGTGATACTACATGAAATAGTATCGAAATATTGGTAAAAATGAATATATATACGTAATATCAAACTACATGAAAAACGTGAAAAAAGTCATTATTATACCAAATTTGAGGATTTTAACTTCGAATCATAGAGCGACGTTTCGTATTTTTAGACCCTTGAAAAGACGTATAAAGATGTTGCTACCAATACAAATGATAAAAATCAATGTGTTTTCATTAGAATTAACTAAAATGTTCCTGATTTTCCGTTTATATTACCGATGGAAGATGTACACGTAAAACGGCTCTAATCCGGCTGAAACGTCGATATATGCAATAAAAACAGAACTTCTCCCCTTTTCAATATCTTACTCAGTATTTTAACGAGAAACAAATAGATGATTGAAAATGAAGTATTTAAGGTTATTTTCTGATCAATTATGTGTTTGCATAATTTTTATCGTATATATAATGAATTAATAACAATAAACTGAAAATTCACAAAAACGTGGAAAAACGGCAAAATATTGCCTAAATCGATGATATTTTGTTTAAATCACAAAAAGGAAAAGGGGATGATAAATGTCAAAATATTGCTAAATTCGATGATTTTTAGTACAAAAGAAAATGCAAGAAAACTTGCTTAAAAATGCAAAATTTGAAAATTCAGAGATTTGAAGGCCAAATCACATATCGTGAGAAAACATGAAGTAGTATCGAAATATTGGTAAAAACGAATATATATATATATACGTAAAATCAAACTACATGAATAACGTGAAAAAAGTCACTATATTACCATATTTGAGGATTTTAACTTCAAATCATAGAGCGAGGTTTCGTATTATTTAGATCCAAGAAAAGACATATGACAATGTCGTTTGAAATACAAATGATAAAAATCAGTGTGTTTTCATTAGAATTAACTAAAATTTTCCTGATTTTCCGTTTATATTACCGATGGAAGATGTACACGTAAAACCGCTCTAATCCGGCTGAAACGTCGATATATGCAATAAAAACAGAACTTCTCCCCTTTCCAATATCTTACTCAGTATTTTAACGAGAAACAAATAGTTGATTGAAAATTAAGTGTTTAAGGTTAATTTTTAATCAATTATGTGTTTGCATAAATTTTATCGTATTTTTAATGAATTAAGAGCAATATTTTGAAAGTTCACAAAAACGTGGAAAAACAGCAAAATATTGCCTAATTCGATGATATTTTGTTTATATCACATAAAGGAAAAGGGGATGATAAACGTCAAAATATTGCTGAATTCGATGAATTTTAGTACGAAACAAAATGCAAGAAAACTTGCTTAAAATGCAATTTTATGCGAAAATCTGAGATTTGAAGGCCACAGCACATATCGTGATACTACATGAAATAGTATCGAAATATTGGTAAAAATGAATATATATACGTAAAATCAAACTACATGAAAAACGTGAAAAAAGTCATTATCATACCAAATTTGACGATTTTAACTTCGAATCATAGAGCGTCGTTTCGTATTATTTAGATCCAAGAAAAGACATATGACAATGTTGTTTCAAATACAAATGATAAAAATCAATGTGTTTTCATTAGAATTAACTAAAATGTTCCTGATTTTCCGTTTATATTACCGATGGAAGATGTACACGTAAAACGGCTCTAATCCGGCTGAAACGTCGATATATGCAATAAAAACAGAACTTCTCCCCTTTTCAATATCTTACTCAGTATTTTAACGAGAAACAAATAGATGATTGAAAATGAAGAATTTAAGGTTATTTTCTAATCAATTATGTGTTTGCATAATTTTTATCGTATATTTAATGAATTAAGAGTAATAAACTGAAAGTTCACAAAAACGTGGAAAAACAGCAAAATATTGCCTAATTCGATGATATTTTGTTTATATCACATAAAGGAAAAGGATAAACGTCAAAATATTGCTGAATTCGATGATTTTTAGTACGAAACAAAATGCAAGAAAACTTGCTTAAAATGCAATTTTATGCGAAAATCTGAGATTTGAAGGCCAAAGCACATATCGTGATACTACATGAAATAGTATCGAAGTATTGGTAAAAATGAATATATATACGTAATATCAAACTACATGAAAAACGTGAAAAAAGTCATTATCATACCAAATTTGACGATTTTAACTTCGAATCATAGAGCGACGTTTCGTATTATTTAGATCCAAGAAAAGACATATGACAATGTTGTTTCAAATACAAATGATAAAAATCAATGTGTTTTCATTAGAATTAACTAATGTTCCTGATTTTCCGTTTATATTACCGATGGAAGATGTACACGTAAAACGGCTCTAATCCGGCTGAAACGTCGATATATGCAATAAAAACAGAACTTCTCCCCTTTCCAATATCTTACTCAGTATTTTAACGAGAAACAAATAGTTGATTGAAAATTAAGTGTTTAAGGTTAATTTCTAATCAATTATGTGTTTGCATAATTTTATCGTATTTTTAATGAATTAAGAGCAATAAACTGAAAGTTCACAAAAACGTGGAAAAACAGCAAAATATTGCCTAATTCGATGATATTTTGTTTATATCACATAAAGGAAAAGGGGATGATAAACGTCAAAATATTGCTGAATTCGATGATTTTTAGTACGAAGCAAAATGCAAGAAAACTTGCTTAAAATGCAATTTTATGCGAAAATCTGAGATTTGAAGGCCAAAGCATATATCGTGATACTACATGAAATAGTATCGAAATATTGGTAAAAATGAATATATATACGTAATATCAAACTACATGAAAAACGTGAAAAAAGTCATTATTATACCAAATTTGAGGATTTTAACTTCGAATCATAGAGCGACGTTTCGTATTTTTTAGACCCTTGAAAAGACGTATAAAGATGTTGCTTCCAATACAAATGATAAAAATCAATGTGTTTTCATTAGAATTAACTAAAATGTTCCTGATTTTCCGTTTATATTACCGATGGAAGATGTACACATAAAACGGCTCTAATCCGGCTGAAACGTCGATATATGCAATAAAAACAGAACTTCTCCCCTTTTCAATATCTTACTCAGTATTTTAACGAGAAACAAATAGATGATTGAAAATGAAGTATTTAAGGTTATTTTCTGATCAATTATGTGTTTGCATAATTTTTATCGTATATATAATGAATTAATAACAATAAACTGAAAATTTACAAAAACGTGGAAAAACGGCAAAATATTGCCTAATTCGATATTTTGTTTAAATCACATAAAGGAAAAAGGGATGATAAAGGTCAAAATATTGCTAAATTCGATGATTTTTAGTACAAAAGAAAATGGAAGAAAACTTGCTTAAAATGCAAAATTTGAAAATTCTGAGATTTGAAGGCCAAATCACATATCGTGAGAAAACATGAAGTAGTATAGAAATATTGGTAAAAACGAATATATATACGTAAAATCAAACTACATGAATAACGTGAAAAAAATCACTATATTACCATGTTTGAGGATTTTAACTTCAAATCATAGAGCGAGGTTTCGTATTATTTAGATCCAAGAAAAGACATATGACAATGTTGTTTCAAATACAAATGATAAAAATCAATGTGTTTTCATTAGAATTACCTAATGTTCCTGATTTTCCGTTTATATTACCGATGGAAGATGTACACGTAAAACGGCTCTAATCCGGCTGAAACGTCGATATATGCAATAAAAACAGAACTTCTCCCCTTTCCAATATCTTACTCAGTATTTTAACGAGAAACAAATAGTTGATTGAAAATTAAGTGTTTAAGGTTAATTTCTAATCAATTATGTGTTTGCATAATTTTTATCGTATTTTTAATGAATTAAGAGCAATAAACTGAAAGTTCACAAAAACGTGGAAAAACAGCAAAATATTGCCTAATTCGATGATATTTTGTTTATATCACATAAAGGAAAAGGGGATGATAAACGTCAAAATATTGCTGAATTCGATGATTTTTAGTACGAAGCAAAATGCAAGAAAACTTGCTTAAAATGCAATTTTATGCGAAAATCTGAGATTTGAAGGCCAAAGCACATATCGTGATACTACATGAAATAGTATCGAAATATTGGTAAAAATGAATATATATACGTAATATCAAACTACATGAAAAACGTGAAAAAAGTCATTATTATACCAAATTTGAGGATTTTAACTTCGAATCATAGAGCGACGTTTCGTATTTTTAGACCCTTGAAAAGACGTATAAAGATGTTGCTACCAATACAAATGATAAAAATCAATGTGTTTTCATTAGAATTAACTAAAATGTTCCTGATTTTCCGTTTATATTACCGATGGAAGATGTACACGTAAAACGGCTCTAATCCGGCTGAAACGTCGATATATGCAATAAAAACAGAACTTCTCCCCTTTTCAATATCTTACTCAGTATTTTAACGAGAAACAAATAGATGATTGAAAATGAAGTATTTAAGGTTATTTTCTGATCAATTATGTGTTTGCATAATTTTTATCGTATATATAATGAATTAATAACAATAAACTGAAAATTCACAAAAACGTGGAAAAACGGCAAAATATTGCCTAAATCGATGATATTTTGTTTAAATCACAAAAAGGAAAAGGGGATGATAAATGTCAAAATATTGCTAAATTCGATGATTTTTAGTACAAAAGAAAATGCAAGAAAACTTGCTTAAAAATGCAAAATTTGAAAATTCTGAGATTTGAAGGCCAAATCACATATCGTGAGAAAACATGAAGTAGTATCGAAATATTGGTAAAAACGAATATATATATATATACGTAAAATCAAACTACATGAATAACGTGAAAAAAGTCACTATATTACCATATTTGAGGATTTTAACTTCAAATCATAGAGCGAGGTTTCGTATTATTTAGATCCAAGAAAAGACATATGACAATGTCGTTTGAAATACAAATGATAAAAATCAGTGTGTTTTCATTAGAATTAACTAAAATTTTCCTGATTTTCCGTTTATATTACCGATGGAAGATGTACACGTAAAACCGCTCTAATCCGGCTGAAACGTCGATATATGCAATAAAAACAGAACTTCTCCCCTTTCCAATATCTTACTCAGTATTTTAACGAGAAACAAATAGTTGATTGAAAATTAAGTGTTTAAGGTTAATTTTTAATCAATTATGTGTTTGCATAATTTTTATCGTATTTTTAATGAATTAAGAGCAATATTTTGAAAGTTCACAAAAACGTGGAAAAACAGCAAAATATTGCCTAATTCGATGATATTTTGTTTATATCACATAAAGGAAAAGGGGATGATAAACGTCAAAATATTGCTGAATTCGATGAATTTTAGTACGAAACAAAATGCAAGAAAACTTGCTTAAAATGCAATTTTATGCGAAAATCTGAGATTTGAAGGCCACAGCACATATCGTGATACTACATGAAATAGTATCGAAATATTGGTAAAAATGAATATATATACGTAAAATCAAACTACATGAAAAACGTGAAAAAAGTCATTATCATACCAAATTTGACGATTTTAACTTCGAATCATAGAGCGTCGTTTCGTATTATTTAGATCCAAGAAAAGACATATGACAATGTTGTTTCAAATACAAATGATAAAAATCAATGTGTTTTCATTAGAATTAACTAAAATGTTCCTGATTTTCCGTTTATATTACCGATGGAAGATGTACACGTAAAACGGCTCTAATCCGGCTGAAACGTCGATATATGCAATAAAAACAGAACTTCTCCCCTTTTCAATATCTTACTCAGTATTTTAACGAGAAACAAATAGATGATTGAAAATGAAGAATTTAAGGTTATTTTCTAATCAATTATGTGTTTGCATAATTTTTATCGTATATTTAATGAATTAAGAGTAATAAACTGAAAGTTCACAAAAACGTGGAAAAACAGCAAAATATTGCCTAATTCGATGATATTTTGTTTATATCACATAAAGGAAAAGGATAAACGTCAAAATATTGCTGAATTCGATGATTTTTAGTACGAAACAAAATGCAAGAAAACTTGCTTAAAATGCAATTTTATGCGAAAATCTGAGATTTGAAGGCCAAAGAACATATCGTGATACTACATGAAATAGTATCGAAGTATTGGTAAAAATGAATATATATACGTAATATCAAACTACATGAAAAACGTGAAAAAAGTCATTATCATACCAAATTTGACGATTTTAACTTCGAATCATAGAGCGACGTTTCGTATTATTTAGATCCAAGAAAAGACATATGACAATGTTGTTTCAAATACAAATGATAAAAATCAATGTGTTTTCATTAGAATTAACTAATGTTCCTGATTTTCCGTTTATATTACCGATGGAAGATGTACACGTAAAACGGCTCTAATCCGGCTGAAACGTCGATATATGCAATAAAAACAGAACTTCTCCCCTTTCCAATATCTTACTCAGTATTTTAACGAGAAACAAATAGTTGATTGAAAATTAAGTGTTTAAGGTTAATTTCTAATCAATTATGTGTTTGCATAATTTTATCGTATTTTTAATGAATTAAGAGCAATAAACTGAAAGTTCACAAAAACGTGGAAAAACAGCAAAATATTGCCTAATTCGATGATATTTTGTTTATATCACATAAAGGAAAAGGGGATGATAAACGTCAAAATATTGCTGAATTCGATGATTTTTAGTACGAAGCAAAATGCAAGAAAACTTGCTTAAAATGCAATTTTATGCGAAAATCTGAGATTTGAAGGCCAAAGCACATATCGTGATACTACATGAAATAGTATCGAAATATTGGTAAAAATGAATATATATACGTAATATCAAACTACATGAAAAACGTGAAAAAAGTCATTATTATACCAAATTTGAGGATTTTAACTTCGAATCATAGAGCGACGTTTCGTATTTTTTAGACCCTAGAAAAGACGTATAAAGATGTTGCTTCCAATACAAATGATAAAAATCAATGTGTTTTCATTAGAATTAACTAAAATGTTCCTGATTTTCCGTTTATATTACCGATGGAAGATGTACACGTAAAACGGCTCTAATCCGGCTGAAACGTCGATATATGCAATAAAAACAGAACTTCTCCCCTTTTCAATATCTTACTCAGTATTTTAACGAGAAACAAATAGATGATTGAAAATGAAGTATTTAAGGTAATTTTCTTATCAATTATGTGTTTGCATAATTTTTATCGTATATTTAATTAATTAATAACAATACTGAAAATTCACAAAAACGTGGAAAAACGGCAAAATATTGCCTAATTCGATGATATTTTGTTTAAATCACATAAAGGAAAAAGGGATGATAAAGGTCAAAATATTGCTAAATTCGATGATTTTTAGTACAATGGAAAATGCAAGAAAACTTGCTTAAAATGCAAAATTTGAAAATTCTGAGATTTGAAGGCCAAATCACATATCGTGAGAAAACATAAAGTAGTATAGAAATATTGGTAAAAACGAATATATATACGTAAAATCAAACTACATGAATAACGTGAAAAAAATCACTATATTACCATGTTTGAGGATTTTAACTTCAAATCATAGAGCAAGGTTTCGTATTATTTAGATCCAAGAAAAGACATATGACAATGTTGTTTCAAATACAAATGATAAAAATCAATGTGTTTTCATTAGAATTAACTAATGTTCCTGATTTTCCGTTTATATTACCGATGGAAGATGTACACGTAAAACGGCTCTAATCCGGCTGAAACGTCGATATATGCAATAAAAACAGAACTTCTCCCCTTTTCAATATCTTACTCAGTATTTTAACGAGAAACAAATAGATGATTGAAAATGAAGTATTTAAGGTTAATTTCTAATCAATTATGTGTTTGCATAATTTTTATCGTATTTTTAATGAATTAAGAGCAATAAACTGAAAGTTCACAAAAACGTGGAAAAACAGCAAAATATTGCCTAATTCGATGATATTTTGTTTATATCACATAAAGGAAAAGGGGATGATAAACGTCAAAATATTGCTGAATTCGATGATTTTTAGTACGAAGCAAAATGCAAGAAAACTTGCTTAAAATGCAATTTTATGCGAAAATCTGAGATTTGAAGGCCAAAGCACATATCGTGATACTACATGAAATAGTATCGAAATATTGGTAAAAATGAATATATATACGTAATATCAAACTACATGAAAAACGTGAAAAAAGTCATTATTATACCAAATTTGAGGATTTTAACTTCGAATCATAGAGCGACGTTTCGTATTTTTTAGACCCTTGAAAAGACGTATAAAGATGTTGCTTCCAATACAAATGATAAAAATCAATGTGTTTTCATTAGAATTAACTAAAATGTTCCTGATTTTCCGTTTATATTACCGATGGAAGATGTACACGTAAAACGGCTCTAATCCGGCTGAAACGTCGATATATGCAATAAAAACAGAACTTCTCCCCTTTTCAATATCTTACTCAGTATTTTAACGAGAAACAAATAGATGATTGAAAATGAAGTATTTAAGGTAATTTTCTTATCAATTATGTGTTTGCATAATTTTTATCGTATATTTAATTAATTAATAACAATACTGAAAATTCACAAAAACGTGGAAAAACGGCAAAATATTGCCTAATTCGATGATATTTTGTTTAAATCACATAAAGGAAAAAGGGATGATAAAGGTCAAAATATTGCTAAATTCGATGATTTTTAGTACAAAAGAAAATGCAAGAAAACTTGCTTAAAATGCAAAATTTGAAAATTCTGAGATTTGAAGGCCAAATCACATATCGTGAGAAAACATGAAGTAGTATAGAAATATTGGTAAAAACGAATATATATACGTAAAATCAAACTACATGAATAACGTGAAAAAAATCACTATATTACCATGTTTGAGGATTTTAACTTCAAATCATAGAGCAAGGTTTCGTATTATTTAGATCCAAGAAAAGACATATGACAATGTTGTTTCAAATACAAATGATAAAAATCAATGTGTTTTCATTAGAATTAACTAATGTTCCTGATTTTCCGTTTATATTACCGATGGAAGATGTACACGTAAAACGGCTCTAATCCGGCTGAAACGTCGATATATGCAATAAAAACAGAACTTCTCCCCTTTTCAATATCTTACTCAGTATTTTAACGAGAAACAAATAGATGATTGAAAATGAAGTATTTAAGGTTAATTTCTAATCAATTATGTGTTTGCATAATTTTTATCGTATTTTTAATGAATTAAGAGCAATAAACTGAAAGTTCACAAAAACGTGGAAAAACAGCAAAATATTGCCTAATTCGATGATATTTTGTTTATATCACATAAAGGAAAAGGGGATGATAAACGTCAAAATATTGCTGAATTCGATGATTTTTAGTACGAAGCAAAATGCAAGAAAACTTGCTTAAAATGCAATTTTATGCGAAAATCTGAGATTTGAAGGCCAAAGCACATATCGTGATACTACATGAAATAGTATCGAAATATTGGTAAAAATGAATATATATACGTAATATCAAACTACATGAAAAACGTGAAAAAAGTCATTATTATACCAAATTTGAGGATTTTAACTTCGAATCATAGAGCGACGTTTCGTATTTTTTAGACCCTTGAAAAGACGTATAAAGATGTTGCTTCCAATACAAATGATAAAAATCAATGTGTTTTCATTAGAATTAACTAAAATGTTCCTGATTTTCCGTTTATATTACCGATGGAAGATGTACACGTAAAACGGCTCTAATCCGGCTGAAACGTCGATATATGCAATAAAAACAGAACTTCTCCCCTTTTCAATATCTTACTCAGTATTTTAACGAGAAACAAATAGATGATTGAAAATGAAGTATTTAAGGTAATTTTCTTATCAATTATGTGTTTGCATAATTTTTATCGTATATTTAATTAATTAATAACAATACTGAAAATTCACAAAAACGTGGAAAAACGGCAAAATATTGCCTAATTCGATGATATTTTGTTTAAATCACATAAAGGAAAAAGGGATGATAAAGGTCAAAATATTGCTAAATTCGATGATTTTTAGTACAAAAGAAAATGCAAGAAAACTTGCTTAAAATGCAAAATTTGAAAATTCTGAGATTTGAAGGCCAAATCACATATCGTGAGAAAACATGAAGTAGTATAGAAATATTGGTAAAAACGAATATATATACGTAAAATCAAACTACATGAATAACGTGAAAAAAATCACTATATTACCATGTTTGAGGATTTTAACTTCAAATCATAGAGCAAGGTTTCGTATTATTTAGATCCAAGAAAAGACATATGACAATGTTGTTTCAAATACAAATGATAAAAATCAATGTGTTTTCATTAGAATTAACTAATGTTCCTGATTTTCCGTTTATATTACCGATGGAAGATGTACACGTAAAACGGCTCTAATCCGGCTGAAACGTCGATATATGCAATAAAAACAGAACTTCTCCCCTTTTCAATATCTTACTCAGTATTTTAACGAGAAACAAATAGATGATTGAAAATGAAGTATTTAAGGTTAATTTCTAATCAATTATGTGTTTGCATAATTTTTATCGTATTTTTAATGAATTAAGAGCAATAAACTGAAAGTTCACAAAAACGTGGAAAAACAGCAAAATATTGCCTAATTCGATGATATTTTGTTTATATCACATAAAGGAAAAGGGGATGATAAACGTCAAAATATTGCTGAATTCGATGATTTTTAGTACGAAGCAAAATGCAAGAAAACTTGCTTAAAATGCAATTTTATGCGAAAATCTGAGATTTGAAGGCCAAAGCACATATCGTGATACTACATGAAATAGTATCGAAATATTGGTAAAAATGAATATATATACGTAATATTAAACTACATGAAAAACGTGAAAAAAGTCATTATTATACCAAATTTGAGGATTTTAACTTCGAATCATAGAGCGACGTTTCGTATTTTTTAGACCCTAGAAAAGACGTATAAAGATGTTGCTTCCAATACAAATGATAAAAATCAATGTGTTTTCATTAGAATTAACTAAAATGTTCCTGATTTTCCGTTTATATTACCGATGGAAGATGTACACGTAAAACGGCTCTAATCCGGCTGAAACGTCGATATATGCAATAAAAACAGAACTTCTCCCCTTTTCAATATGTTACTCAGTATTTTAACGAGAAACAAATAGATGATTGAAAATGAAGTATTTAAGGTAATTTTCTTATCAATTATGTGTTTGCATAATTTTTATCGTATATTTAATTAATTAATAACAATACTGAAAATTCACAAAAACGTGGAAAAACGGCAAAATATTGCCTAATTCGATGATATTTTGATTAAATCACATAAAGGAAAAAGGGATGATAAAGGTCAAAATATTGCTAAATTCGATGATTTTTAGTACAAAAGAAAATGCAAGAAAACTTGCTTAAAATGCAAAATTTGAAAATTCTGAGATTTGAAGGCCAAATCACATATCGTGAGAAAACATGAAGTAGTATAGAAATATTGGTAAAAACGAATATATATACGTAAAATCAAACTACATGAATAACGTGAAAAAAATCACTATATTACCATGTTTGAGGATTTTAACTTCAAATCATAGAGCAAGGTTTCGTATTATTTAGATCCAAGAAAAGACATATGACAATGTTGTTTCAAATACAAATGATAAAAATCAATGTGTTTTCATTAGAATTAACTAAAATGTTCCTGATTTTCCGTTTATATTACCGATGGAAGATGTACACGTAAAACGGCTCTAATCCGGCTGAAACGTCGATATATGCAATAAAAACAGAACTTCTCCCCTTTTCAATATCTTACTCAGTATTTTAACGAGAAACAAATAGATGATTGAAAATGAAGTATTTAAGGTTATTTTCTGATCAATTATGTGTTTGCATAATTTTTATCGTATATATAATGAATTAATAACAATAAACTGAAAATTTACAAAAACGTGGAAAAACGGCAAAATATTGCCTAATTCGATATTTTGTTTAAATCACATAAAGGAAAAAGGGATGATAAAGGTCAAAATATTGCTAAATTCGATGATTTTTAGTACAAAAAAAAATGGAAGAAAACTTGCTTAAAATGCAAAATTTGAAAAATCTGAGATTTGAAGGCCAAATCACATATCGTGAGAAAACATGAAGTAGTATAGAAATATTGGTAAAAACGAATATATATACGTAAAATCAAACTACATGAATAACGTGAAAAAAATCACTATATTACCATGTTTGAGGATTTTAACTTCAAATCATAGAGCGAGGTTTCGTATTATTTAGATCCAAGAAAAGACATATGACAATGTCGTTTGAAATACAAATGATAAAAATCAGTGTGTTTTCATTAGAATTAACTAAAATTTTCCTGATTTTCCGTTTATATTACCGATGGAAGATGTACACGTAAAACCGCTCTAATCCGGCTGAAACGTCGATATATGCAATAAAAACAGAACTTCTCCCCTTTCCAATATCTTACTCAGTATTTTAACGAGAAACAAATAGTTGATTGAAAATTAAGTGTTTAAGGTTAATTTTTAATCAATTATGTGTTTGCATAATTTTTATCGTATTTTTAATGAATTAAGAGCAATATTTTGAAAGTTCACAAAAACGTGGAAAAACAGCAAAATATTGCCTAATTCGATGATATTTTGTTTATATCACATAAAGGAAAAGGGGATGATAAACGTCAAAATATTGCTGAATTCGATGAATTTTAGTACGAAACAAAATGCAAGAAAACTTGCTTAAAATGCAATTTTATGCGAAAATCTGAGATTTGAAGGCCACAGCACATATCGTGATACTACATGAAATAGTATCGAAATATTGGTAAAAATGAATATATATACGTAAAATCAAACTACATGAAAAACGTGAAAAAAGTCATTATCATACCAAATTTGACGATTTTAACTTCGAATCATAGAGCGTCGTTTCGTATTATTTAGATCCAAGAAAAGACATATGACAATGTTGTTTCAAATACAAATGATAAAAATCAATGTGTTTTCATTAGAATTAACTAAAATGTTCCTGATTTTCCGTTTATATTACCGATGGAAGATGTACACGTAAAACGGCTCTAATCCGGCTGAAACGTCGATATATGCAATAAAAACAGAACTTCTCCCCTTTTCAATATCTTACTCAGTATTTTAACGAGAAACAAATAGATGATTGAAAATGAAGAATTTAAGGTTATTTTCTAATCAATTATGTGTTTGCATAATTTTTATCGTATATTTAATGAATTAAGAGTAATAAACTGAAAGTTCACAAAAACGTGGAAAAACAGCAAAATATTGCCTAATTCGATGATATTTTGTTTATATCACATAAAGGAAAAGGATAAACGTCAAAATATTGCTGAATTCGATGATTTTTAGTACAAAACAAAATGCAAGAAAACTTGCTTAAAATGCAATTTTATGCGAAAATCTGAGATTTGAAGGCCAAAGCACATATCGTGATACTACATGAAATAGTATCGAAGTATTGGTAAAAATGAATATATATACGTAATATCAAACTACATGAAAAACGTGAAAAAAGTCATTATCATACCAAATTTGACGATTTTAACTTCGAATCATAGAGCGACGTTTCGTATTATTTAGATCCAAGAAAAGACATATGACAATGTTGTTTCAAATACAAATGATAAAAATCAATGTGTTTTCATTAGAATTAACTAATGTTCCTGATTTTCCGTTTATATTACCGATGGAAGATGTACACGTAAAACGGCTCTAATCCGGCTGAAACGTCGATATATGCAATAAAAACAGAACTTCTCCCCTTTCCAATATCTTACTCAGTATTTTAACGAGAAACAAATAGTTGATTGAAAATTAAGTGTTTAAGGTTAATTTCTAATCAATTATGTGTTTGCATAATTTTTATCGTATTTTTAATGAATTAAGAGCAATAAACTGAAAGTTCACAAAAACGTGGAAAAACAGCAAAATATTGCCTAATTCGATGATATTTTGTTTATATCACATAAAGGAAAAGGGGATGATAAACGTCAAAATATTGCTGAATTCGATGATTTTTAGTACGAAGCAAAATGCAAGAAAACTTGCTTAAAATGCAATTTTATGCGAAAATCTGAGATTTGAAGGCCAAAGCACATATCGTGATACTACATGAAATAGTATCGAAATATTGGTAAAAATGAATATATATACGTAATATCAAACTACATGAAAAACGTGAAAAAAGTCATTATTATACCAAATTTGAGGATTTTAACTTCGAATCATAGAGCGACGTTTCGTATTTTTTAGACCCTTGAAAAGACGTATAAAGATGTTGCTTCCAATACAAATGATAAAAATCAATGTGTTTTCATTTGAATTAACTAAAATGTTCCTGATTTTCCGTTTATATTACCGATGGAAGATGTACACGTAAAACGGCTCTAATCCGGCTGAAACGTCGATATATGCAATAAAAACAGAACTTCTCCCCTTTTCAATATCTTACTCAGTATTTTAACGAGAAACAAATAGATGATTGAAAATGAAGTATTTAAGGTTATTTTCTGATCAATTATGTGTTTGCATAATTTTTAGCGTATATATAATGAATTAATAACAATAAACTGAAAATTTACAAAAACGTGGAAAAACGGCAAAATATTGCCTAATTCGATATTTTGTTTAAATCACATAAAGGAAAAAGGGATGATAAAGGTCAAAATATTGCTAAATTCGATGATTTTTAGTACAAAAGAAAATGGAAGAAAACTTGCTTAAAATGCAAAATTTGAAAATTCTGAGATTTGAAGGCCAAATCACATATCGTGAGAAAACATGAAGTAGTATAGAAATATTGGTAAAAACGAATATATATACGTAAAATCAAACTACATGAATAACGTGAAAAAAATCACTATATTACCATGTTTGAGGATTTTAACTTCAAATCATAGAGCGAGGTTTCGTATTATTTAGATCCAAGAAAAGACATATGACAATGTTGTTTCAAATACAAATGATAAAAATCAATGTGTTTTCATTAGAATTACCTAATGTTCCTGATTTTCCGTTTATATTACCGATGGAAGATGTACACGTAAAACGGCTCTAATCCGGCTGAAACGTCGATATATGCAATAAAAACAGAACTTCTCCCCTTTCCAATATCTTACTCAGTATTTTAACGAGAAACAAATAGTTGATTGAAAATTAAGTGTTTAAGGTTAATTTCTAATCAATTATGTGTTTGCATAATTTTTATCGTATTTTTAATGAATTAAGAGCAATAAACTGAAAGTTCACAAAAACGTGGAAAAACAGCAAAATATTGCCTAATTCGATGATATTTTGTTTATATCACATAAAGGAAAAGGGGATGATAAACGTCAAAATATTGCTGAATTCGATGATTTTTAGTACGAAGCAAAATGCAAGAAAACTTGCTTAAAATGCAATTTTATGCGAAAATCTGAGATTTGAAGGCCAAAGCACATATCGTGATACTACATGAAATAGTATCGAAATATTGGTAAAAATGAATATATATACGTAATATCAAACTACATGAAAAACGTGAAAAAAGTCATTATTATACCAAATTTGAGGATTTTAACTTCGAATCATAGAGCGACGTTTCGTATTTTTAGACCCTTGAAAAGACGTATAAAGATGTTGCTACCAATACAAATGATAAAAATCAATGTGTTTTCATTAGAATTAACTAAAATGTTCCTGATTTTCCGTTTATATTACCGATGGAAGATGTACACGTAAAACGGCTCTAATCCGGCTGAAACGTCGATATATGCAATAAAAACAGAACTTCTCCCCTTTTCAATATCTTACTCAGTATTTTAACGAGAAACAAATAGATGATTGAAAATGAAGTATTTAAGGTTATTTTCTGATCAATTATGTGTTTGCATAATTTTTATCGTATATATAATGAATTAATAACAATAAACTGAAAATTCACAAAAACGTGGAAAAACGGCAAAATATTGCCTAAATCGATGATATTTTGTTTAAATCACAAAAAGGAAAAGGGGATGATAAATGTCAAAATATTGCTAAATTCGATGATTTTTAGTACAAAAGAAAATGCAAGAAAACTTGCTTAAAAATGCAAAATTTGAAAATTCTGAGATTTAAAGGCCAAATCACATATCGTGAGAAAACATGAAGTAGTATCGAAATATTGGTAAAAACGAATATATATATATATACGTAAAATCAAACTACATGAATAACGTGAAAAAAGTCACTATATTACCATATTTGAGGATTTTAACTTCAAATCATAGAGCGAGGTTTCGTATTATTTAGATCCAAGAAAAGACATATGACAATGTCGTTTGAAATACAAATGATAAAAATCAGTGTGTTTTCATTAGAATTAACTAAAATTTTCCTGATTTTCCGTTTATATTACCGATGGAAGATGTACACGTAAAACCGCTCTAATCCGGCTGAAACGTCGATATATGCAATAAAAACAGAACTTCTCCCCTTTCCAATATCTTACTCAGTATTTTAACGAGAAACAAATAGTTGATTGAAAATTAAGTGTTTAAGGTTAATTTTTAATCAATTATGTGTTTGCATAATTTTTATCGTATTTTTAATGAATTAAGAGCAATATTTTGAAAGTTCACAAAAACGTGGAAAAACAGCCAAATATTGCCTAATTCGATGATATTTTGTTTATATCACATAAAGGAAAAGGGGATGATAAACGTCAAAATATTGCTGAATTCGATGAATTTTAGTACGAAACAAAATGCAAGAAAACTTGCTTAAAATGCAATTTTATGCGAAAATCTGAGATTTGAAGGCCACAGCACATATCGTGATACTACATGAAATAGTATCGAAATATTGGTAAAAATGAATATATATACGTAAAATCAAACTACATGAAAAACGTGAAAAAAGTCATTATCATACCAAATTTGACGATTTTAACTTCGAATCATCGAGCGTCGTTTCGTATTATTTAGATCCAAGAAAAGACATATGACAATGTTGTTTCAAATACAAATGATAAAAATCAATGTGTTTTCATTAGAATTAACTAAAATGTTCCTGATTTTCCGTTTATATTACCGATGGAAGATGTACACGTAAAACGGCTCTAATCCGGCTGAAACGTCGATATATGCAATAAAAACAGAACTTCTCCCCTTTTCAATATCTTACTCAGTATTTTAACGAGAAACAAATAGATGATTGAAAATGAAGAATTTAAGGTTATTTTCTAATCAATTATGTGTTTGCATAATTTTTATCGTATATTTAATGAATTAAGAGTAATAAACTGAAAGTTCACAAAAACGTGGAAAAACAGCAAAATATTGCCTAATTCGATGATATTTTGTTTATATCACATAAAGGAAAAGGATAAACGTCAAAATATTGCTGAATTCGATGATTTTTAGTACGAAACAAAATGCAAGAAAACTTGCTTAAAATGCAATTTTATGCGAAAATCTGAGATTTGAAGGCCAAAGCACATATCGTGATACTACATGAAATAGTATCGAAGTATTGGTAAAAATGAATATATATACGTAATATCAAACTACATGAAAAACGTGAAAAAAGTCATTATCATACCAAATTTGACGATTTTAACTTCGAATCATAGAGCGACGTTTCGTATTATTTAGATCCAAGAAAAGACATATGACAATGTTGTTTCAAATACAAATGATAAAAATCAATGTGTTTTCATTAGAATTAACTAATGTTCCTGATTTTCCGTTTATATTACCGATGGAAGATGTACACGTAAAACGGCTCTAATCCGGCTGAAACGTCGATATATGCAATAAAAACAGAACTTCTCCCCTTTCCAATATCTTACTCAGTATTTTAACGAGAAACAAATAGTTGATTGAAAATTAAGTGTTTAAGGTTAATTTCTAATCAATTATGTGTTTGCATAATTTTATCGTATTTTTAATGAATTAAGAGCAATAAACTGAAAGTTCACAAAAACGTGGAAAAACAGCAAAATATTGCCTAATTCGATGATATTTTGTTTATATCACATAAAGGAAAAGGGGATGATAAACGTCAAAATATTGCTGAATTCGATGATTTTTAGTACGAAGCAAAATGCAAGAAAACTTGCTTAAAATGCAATTTTATGCGAAAATCTGAGATTTGAAGGCCAAAGCACATATCGTGATACTACATGAAATAGTATCGAAATATTGGTAAAAATGAATATATATACGTAATATCAAACTACATGAAAAACGTGAAAAAAGTCATTATTATACCAAATTTGAGGATTTTAACTTCGAATCATAGAGCGACGTTTCGTATTTTTTAGACCCTTGAAAAGACGTATAAAGATGTTGCTTCCAATACAAATGATAAAAATCAATGTGTTTTCATTAGAATTAACTAAAATGTTCCTGATTTTCCGTTTATATTACCGATGGAAGATGTACACGTAAAACGGCTCTAATCCGGCTGAAACGTCGATATATGCAATAAAAACAGAACTTCTCCCCTTTTCAATATCTTACTCAGTATTTTAACGAGAAACAAATAGATGATTGAAAATGAAGTATTTAAGGTTATTTTCTGATCAATTATGTGTTTGCATAATTTTTATCGTATATATAATGAATTAATAACAATAAACTGAAAATTTACAAAAACGTGGAAAAACGGCAAAATATTGCCTAATTCGATATTTTGTTTAAATCACATAAAGGAAAAAGGGATGATAAAGGTCAAAATATTGCTAAATTCGATGATTTTTAGTACAAAAGAAAATGGAAGAAAACTTGCTTAAAATGCAAAATTTGAAAATTCTGAGATTTGAAGGCCAAATCACATATCGTGAGAAAACATGAAGTAGTATAGAAATATTGGTAAAAACGAATATATATACGTAAAATCAAACTACATGAATAACGTGAAAAAAATCACTATATTACCATGTTTGAGGATTTTAACTTCAAATCATAGAGCGAGGTTTCGTATTATTTAGATCCAAGAAAAGACATATGACAATGTTGTTTCAAATACAAATGATAAAAATCAATGTGTTTTCATTAGAATTACCTAATGTTCCTGATTTTCCGTTTATATTACCGATGGAAGATGTACACGTAAAACGGCTCTAATCCGGCTGAAACGTCGATATATGCAATAAAAACAGAACTTCTCCCCTTTCCAATATCTTACTCAGTATTTTAACGAGAAACAAATAGTTGATTGAAAATTAAGTGTTTAAGGTTAATTTCTAATCAATTATGTGTTTGCATAATTTTTATCGTATTTTTAATGAATTAAGAGCAATAAACTGAAAGTTCACAAAAACGTGGAAAAACAGCAAAATATTGCCTAATTCGATGATATTTTGTTTATATCACATAAAGGAAAAGGGGATGATAAACGTCAAAATATTGCTGAATTCGATGATTTTTAGTACGAAGCAAAATGCAAGAAAACTTGCTTAAAATGCAATTTTATGCGAAAATCTGAGATTTGAAGGCCAAAGCACATATCGTGATACTACATGAAATAGTATCGAAATATTGGTAAAAATGAATATATATACGTAATATCAAACTACATGAAAAACGTGAAAAAAGTCATTATTATACCAAATTTGAGGATTTTAACTTCGAATCATAGAGCGACGTTTCGTATTTTTAGACCCTTGAAAAGACGTATAAAGATGTTGCTACCAATACAAATGATAAAAATCAATGTGTTTTCATTAGAATTAACTAAAATGTTCCTGATTTTCCGTTTATATTACCGATGGAAGATGTACACGTAAAACGGCTCTAATCCGGCTGAAACGTCGATATATGCAATAAAAACAGAACTTCTCCCCTTTTCAATATCTTACTCAGTATTTTAACGAGAAACAAATAGATGATTGAAAATGAAGTATTTAAGGTTATTTTCTGATCAATTATGTGTTTGCATAATTTTTATCGTATATATAATGAATTAATAACAATAAACTGAAAATTCACAAAAACGTGGAAAAACGGCAAAATATTGCCTAAATCGATGATATTTTGTTTAAATCACAAAAAGGAAAAGGGGATGATAAATGTCAAAATATTGCTAAATTCGATGATTTTTATTACAAAAGAAAATGCAAGAAAACTTGCTTAAAAATGCAAAATTTGAAAATTCTGAGATTTGAAGGCCAAATCACATATCGTGAGAAAACATGAAGTAGTATCGAAATATTGGTAAAAACGAATATATATATATATACGTAAAATCAAACTACATGAATAACGTGAAAAAAGTCACTATATTACCATATTTGAGGATTTTAACTTCAAATCATAGAGCGAGGTTTCGAATTATTTAGATCCAAGAAAAGACATATGACAATGTCGTTTGAAATACAAATGATAAAAATCAGTGTGTTTTCATTAGAATTAACTAAAATTTTCCTGATTTTCCGTTTATATTACCGATGGAAGATGTACACGTAAAACCGCTCTAATCCGGCTGAAACGTCGATATATGCAATAAAAACAGAACTTCTCCCCTTTCCAATATCTTACTCAGTATTTTAACGAGAAACAAATAGTTGATTGAAAATTAAGTGTTTAAGGTTAATTTTTAATCAATTATGTGTTTGCATAATTTTTATCGTATTTTTAATGAATTAAGAGCAATATTTTGAAAGTTCACAAAAACGTGGAAAAACAGCAAAATATTGCCTAATTCGATGATATTTTGTTTATATCACATAAAGGAAAAGGGGATGATAAACGTCAAAATATTGCTGAATTCGATGAATTTTAGTACGAAACAAAATGCAAGAAAACTTGCTTAAAATGCAATTTTATGCGAAAATCTGAGATTTGAAGGCCACAGCACATATCGTGATACTACATGAAATAGTATCGAAATATTGGTAAAAATGAATATATATACGTAAAATCAAACTACATGAAAAACGTGAAAAAAGTCATTATCATACCAAATTTGACGATTTTAACTTCGAATCATAGAGCGTCGTTTCGTATTATTTAGATCCAAGAAAAGACATATGACAATGTTGTTTCAAATACAAATGATAAAAATCAATGTGTTTTCATTAGAATTAACTAAAATGTTCCTGATTTTCCGTTTATATTACCGATGGAAGATGTACACGTAAAACGGCTCTAATCCGGCTGAAACGTCGATATATGCAATAAAAACAGAACTTCTCCCCTTTTCAATATCTTACTCAGTATTTTAACGAGAAACAAATAGATGATTGAAAATGAAGAATTTAAGGTTATTTTCTAATCAATTATGTGTTTGCATAAATTTTATCGTATATTTAATGAATTAAGAGTAATAAACTGAAAGTTCACAAAAACGTGGAAAAACAGCAAAATATTGCCTAATTCGATGATATTTTGTTTATATCACATAAAGGAAAAGGATAAACGTCAAAATATTGCTGAATTCGATGATTTTTAGTACGAAACAAAATGCAAGAAAACTTGCTTAAAATGCAATTTTATGCGAAAATCTGAGATTTGAAGGCCAAAGCACATATCGTGATACTACATGAAATAGTATCGAAGTATTGGTAAAAATGAATATATATACGTAATATCAAACTACATGAAAAACGTGAAAAAAGTCATTATCATACCAAATTTGACGATTTTAACTTCGAATCATAGAGCGACGTTTCGTATTATTTAGATCCAAGAAAAGACATATGACAATGTTGTTTCAAATACAAATGATAAAAATCAATGTGTTTTCATTAGAATTAACTAATGTTCCTGATTTTCCGTTTATATTACTGATGGAAGATGTACACGTAAAACGGCTCTAATCCGGCTGAAACGTCGATATATGCAATAAAAACAGAACTTCTCCCCTTTCCAATATCTTACTCAGTATTTTAACGAGAAACAAATAGTTGATTGAAAATTAAGTGTTTAAGGTTAATTTCTAATCAATTATGTGTTTGCATAATTTTATCGTATTTTTAATGAATTAAGAGCAATAAACTGAAAGTTCACAAAAACGTGGAAAAACAGCAAAATATTGCCTAATTCGATGATATTTTGTTTATATCACATAAAGGAAAAGGGGATGATAAACGTCAAAATATTGCTGAATTCGATGATTTTTAGTACGAAGCAAAATGCAAGAAAACTTGCTTAAAATGCAATTTTATGCGAAAATCTGAGATTTGAAGGCCAAAGCACATATCGTGATACTACATGAAATAGTATCGAAATATTGGTAAAAATGAATATATATACGTAATATCAAACTACATGAAAAACGTGAAAAAAGTCATTATTATACCAAATTTGAGGATTTTAACTTCGAATCATAGAGCGACGTTTCGTATTTTTTAGACCCTAGAAAAGACGTATAAAGATGTTGCTTCCAATACAAATGATAAAAATCAATGTGTTTTCATTAGAATTAACTAAAATGTTCCTGATTTTCCGTTTATATTACCGATGGAAGATGTACACGTAAAACGGCTCTAATCCGGCTGAAACGTCGATATATGCAATAAAAACAGAACTTCTCCCCTTTTCAATATCTTACTCAGTATTTTAACGAGAAACAAATAGATGATTGAAAATGAAGTATTTAAGGTAATTTTCTTATCAATTATGTGTTTGCATAATTTTTATCGTATATTTAATTAATTAATAACAATACTGAAAATTCACAAAAACGTGGAAAAACGGCAAAATATTGCCTAATTCGATGATATTTTGTTTAAATCACATAAAGGAAAAAGGGATGATAAAGGTCAAAATATTGCTAAATTCGATGATTTTTAGTACAAAAGAAAATGCAAGAAAACTTGCTTAAAATGCAAAATTTGAAAATTCTGAGATTTGAAGGCCAAATCACATATCGTGAGAAAACATGAAGTAGTATAGAAATATTGGTAAAAACGAATATATATACGTAAAATCAAACTACATGAATAACGTGAAAAAAATCACTATATTACCATGTTTGAGGATTTTAACTTCAAATCATAGAGCAAGGTTTCGTATTATTTAGATCCAAGAAAAGACATATGACAATGTTGTTTCAAATACAAATGATAAAAATCAATGTGTTTTCATTAGAATTAACTAATGTTCCTGATTTTCCGTTTATATTACCGATGGAAGATGTACACGTAAAACGGCTCTAATCCGGCTGAAACGTCGATATATGCAATAAAAACAGAACTTCTCCCCTTTTCAATATCTTACTCAGTATTTTAACGAGAAACAAATAGATGATTGAAAATGAAGTATTTAAGGTTAATTTCTAATCAATTATGTGTTTGCATAATTTTTATCGTATTTTTAATGAATTAAGAGCAATAAACTGAAAGTTCACAAAAACGTGGAAAAACAGCAAAATATTGCCTAATTCGATGATATTTTGTTTATATCACATAAAGGAAAAGGGGATGATAAACGTCAAAATATTGCTGAATTCGATGATTTTTAGTACGAAGCAAAATGCAAGAAAACTTGCTTAAAATGCAATTTTATGCGAAAATCTGAGATTTGAAGGCCAAAGCACATATCGTGATACTACATGAAATAGTATCGAAATATTGGTAAAAATGAATATATATACGTAATATCAAACTACATGAAAAACGTGAAAAAAGTCATTATTATACCAAATTTGAGGATTTTAACTTCGAATCATAGAGCGACGTTTCGTATTTTTTAGACCCTTGAAAAGACGTATAAAGATGTTGCTTCCAATACAAATGATAAAAATCAATGTGTTTTCATTAGAATTAACTAAAATGTTCCTGATTTTCCGTTTATATTACCGATGGAAGATGTACACGTAAAACGGCTCTAATCCGGCTGAAACGTCGATATATGCAATAAAAACAGAACTTCTCCCCTTTTCAATATCTTACTCAGTATTTTAACGAGAAACAAATAGATGATTGAAAATGAAGTATTTAAGGTAATTTTCTTATCAATTATGTGTTTGCATAATTTTTATCGTATATTTAATTAATTAATAACAATACTGAAAATTCACAAAAACGTGGAAAAACGGCAAAATATTGCCTAATTCGATGATATTTTGTTTAAATCACATAAAGGAAAAAGGGATGATAAAGGTCAAAATATTGCTAAATTCGATGATTTTTAGTACAAAAGAAAATGCAAGAAAACTTGCTTAAAATGCAAAATTTGAAAATTCTGAGATTTGAAGGCCAAATCACATATCGTGAGAAAACATGAAGTAGTATAGAAATATTGGTAAAAACGAATATATATACGTAAAATCAAACTACATGAATAACGTGAAAAAAATCACTATATTACCATGTTTGAGGATTTTAACTTCAAATCATAGAGCAAGGTTTCGTATTATTTAGATCCAAGAAAAGACATATGACAATGTTGTTTCAAATACAAATGATAAAAATCAATGTGTTTTCATTAGAATTAACTAATGTTCCTGATTTTCCGTTTATATTACCGATGGAAGATGTACACGTAAAACGGCTCTAATCCGGCTGAAACGTCGATATATGCAATAAAAACAGAACTTCTCCCCTTTTCAATATCTTACTCAGTATTTTAACGAGAAACAAATAGATGATTGAAAATGAAGTATTTAAGGTTAATTTCTAATCAATTATGTGTTTGCATAATTTTTATCGTATTTTTAATGAATTAAGAGCAATAAACTGAAAGTTCACAAAAACGTGGAAAAACAGCAAAATATTGCCTAATTCGATGATATTTTGTTTATATCACATAAAGGAAAAGGGGATGATAAACGTCAAAATATTGCTGAATTCGATGATTTTTAGTACGAAGCAAAATGCAAGAAAACTTGCTTAAAATGCAATTTTATGCGAAAATCTGAGATTTGAAGGCCAAAGCACATATCGTGATACTACATGAAATAGTATCGAAATATTGGTAAAAATGAATATATATACGTAATATCAAACTACATGAAAAACGTGAAAAAAGTCATTATTATACCAAATTTGAGGATTTTAACTTCGAATCATAGAGCGACGTTTCGTATTTTTTAGACCCTTGAAAAGACGTATAAAGATGTTGCTTCCAATACAAATGATAAAAATCAATGTGTTTTCATTAGAATTAACTAAAATGTTCCTGATTTTCCGTTTATATTACCGATGGAAGATGTACACGTAAAACGGCTCTAATCCGACTGAAACGTCGATATATGCAATAAAAACAGAACTTCTCCCCTTTTCAATATCTTACTCAGTATTTTAACGAGAAACAAATAGATGATTGAAAATGAAGTATTTAAGGTAATTTTCTTATCAATTATGTGTTTGCATAATTTTTATCGTATATTTAATTAATTAATAACAATACTGAAAATTCACAAAAACGTGGAAAAACGGCAAAATATTGCCTAATTCGATGATATTTTGTTTAAATCACATAAAGGAAAAAGGGATGATAAAGGTCAAAATATTGCTAAATTCGATGATTTTTAGTACAAAAGAAAATGCAAGAAAACTTGCTTAAAATGCAAAATTTGAAAATTCTGAGATTTGAAGGCCAAATCACATATCGTGAGAAAACATGAAGTAGTATAGAAATATTGGTAAAAACGAATATATATACGTAAAATCAAACTACATGAATAACGTGAAAAAAATCACTATATTACCTTGTTTGAGGATTTTAACTTCAAATCATAGAGCAAGGTTTCGTATTATTTAGATCCAAGAAAAGACATATGACAATGTTGTTTCAAATACAAATGATAAAAATCAATGTGTTTTCATTAGAATTAACTAATGTTCCTGATTTTCCGTTTATATTACCGATGGAAGATGTACACGTAAAACGGCTCTAATCCGGCTGAAACGTCGATATATGCAATAAAAACAGAACTTCTCCCCTTTTCAATATCTTACTCAGTATTTTAACGAGAAACAAATAGATGATTGAAAATGAAGTATTTAAGGTTAATTTCTAATCAATTATGTGTTTGCATAATTTTTATCGTATTTTTAATGAATTAAGAGCAATAAACTGAAAGTTCACAAAAACGTGGAAAAACAGCAAAATATTGCCTAATTCGATGATATTTTGTTTATATCACATAAAGGAAAAGGGGATGATAAACGTCAAAATATTGCTGAATTCGATGATTTTTAGTACGAAGCAAAATGCAAGAAAACTTGCTTAAAATGCAATTTTATGCGAAAATCTGAGATTTGAAGGCCAAAGCACATATCGTGATACTACATGAAATAGTATCGAAATATTGGTAAAAATGAATATATATACGTAATATCAAACTACATGAAAAACGTGAAAAAAGTCATTATTATACCAAATTTGAGGATTTTAACTTCGAATCATAGAGCGACGTTTCGTATTTTTTAGACCCTTGAAAAGACGTATAAAGATGTTGCTTCCAATACAAATGATAAAAATCAATGTGTTTTCATTAGAATTAACTAAAATGTTCCTGATTTTCCGTTTATATTACCGATGGAAGATGTACACGTAAAACGGCTCTAATCCGGCTGAAACGTCGATATATGCAATAAAAACAGAACTTCTCCCCTTTTCAATATCTTACTCAGTATTTTAACGAGAAACAAATAGATGATTGAAAATGAAGTATTTAAGGTAATTTTCTTATCAATTATGTGTTTGCATAATTTTTATCGTATATTTAATTAATTAATAACAATACTGAAAATTCACAAAAACGTGGAAAAACGGCAAAATATTGCCTAATTCGATGATATTTTGTTTAAATCACATAAAGGAAAAAGGGATGATAAAGGTCAAAATATTGCTAAATTCGATGATTTTTAGTACAAAAGAAAATGCAAGAAAACTTGCTTAAAATGCAAAATTTGAAAATTCTGAGATTTGAAGGCCAAATCACATATCGTGAGAAAACATGAAGTAGTATAGAAATATTGGTAAAAACGAATATATATACGTAAAATCAAACTACATGAATAACGTGAAAAAAATCACTATATTACCATGTTTGAGGATTTTAACTTCAAATCATAGAGCAAGGTTTCGTATTATTTAGATCCAAGAAAAGACATATGACAATGTTGTTTCAAATACAAATGATAAAAATCAATGTGTTTTCATTAGAATTAACTAATGTTCCTGATTTTCCGTTTATATTACCGATGGAAGATGTACACGTAAAACGGCTCTAATCCGGCTGAAACGTCGATATATGCAATAAAAACAGAACTTCTCCCCTTTTCAATATCTTACTCAGTATTTTAACGAGAAACAAATAGATGATTGAAAATGAAGTATTTAAGGTTAATTTCTAATCAATTATGTGTTTGCATAATTTTTATCGTATTTTTAATGAATTAAGAGCAATAAACTGAAAGTTCACAAAAACGTGGAAAAACAGCAAAATATTGCCTAATTCGATGATATTTTGTTTATATCACATAAAGGAAAAGGGGATGATAAACGTCAAAATATTGCTGAATTCGATGATTTTTAGTACGAAGCAAAATGCAAGAAAACTTGCTTAAAATGCAATTTTATGCGAAAATCTGAGATTTGAAGGCCAAAGCACATATCGTGATACTACATGAAATAGTATCGAAATATTGGTAAAAATGAATATATATACGTAATATTAAACTACATGAAAAACGTGAAAAAAGTCATTATTATACCAAATTTGAGGATTTTAACTTCGAATCATAGAGCGACGTTTCGTATTTTTTAGACCCTTGAAAAGACGTATAAAGATGTTGCTTCCAATACAAATGATAAAAATCAATGTGTTTTCATTAGAATTAACTAAAATGTTCCTGATTTTCCGTTTATATTACCGATGGAAGATGTACACGTAAAACGGCTCTAATCCGACTGAAACGTCGATATATGCAATAAAAACAGAACTTCTCCCCTTTTCAATATCTTACTCAGTATTTTAACGAGAAACAAATAGATGATTGAAAATGAAGTATTTAAGGTTATTTTCTAATCAATTATGTGTTTGCATAATTTTTATCGTATATATAATGAATTAATAACAATAAACTGAAAATTTACAAAAACGTGGAAAAACGGCAAAATATTGCCTAATTCGATATTTTGTTTAAATCACATAAAGGAAAAAGGGATGATAAAGGTCAAAATATTGCTAAATTCGATGATTTTTAGTACAAAAGAAAATGGAAGAAAACTTGCTTAAAATGCAAAATTTGAAAATTCTGAGATTTGAAGGCCAAATCACATATCGTGAGAAAACATGAAGTAGTATAGAAATATTGGTAAAAACGAATATATATACGTAAAATCAAACTACATGAATAACGTGAAAAAAATCACTATATTACCATGTTTGAGGATTTTAACTTCAAATCATAGAGCGAGGTTTCGTATTATTTAGATCCAAGAAAAGACATATGACAATGTTGTTTCAAATACAAATGATAAAAATCAATGTGTTTTCATTAGAATTAACTAATGTTCCTGATTTTCCGTTTATATTACCGATGGAAGATGTACACGTAAAACGGCTCTAATCCGGCTGAAACGTCGATATATGCAATAAAAACAGAACTTCTCCCCTTTCCAATATCTTACTCAGTATTTTAACGAGAAACAAATAGTTGATTGAAAATTAAGTGTTTAAGGTTAATTTCTAATCAATTATGTGTTTGCATAATTTTTATCGTATTTTTAATGAATTAAGAGCAATAAACTGAAAGTTCACAAAAACGTGGAAAAACAGCAAAATATTGCCTAATTCGATGATATTTTGTTTATATCACATAAAGGAAAAGGGGATGATAAACGTCAAAATATTGCTGAATTCGATGATTTTTAGTACGAAGCAAAATGCAAGAAAACTTGCTTAAAATGCAATTTTATGCGAAAATCTGAGATTTGAAGGCCAAAGCACATATCGTGATACTACATGAAATAGTATCGAAATATTGGTAAAAATGAATATATATACGTAATATCAAACTACATGAAAAACGTGAAAAAAGTCATTATTATACCAAATTTGAGGATTTTATCTTCGAATCATAGAGCGACGTTTCGTATTTTTAGACCCTTGAAAAGACGTATAAAGATGTTGCTTCCAATACAAATGATAAATTTCAATGTGTTTTCATTAGAATTAACTAAAATGTTCCTGATTTTCCGTTTATATTACCGATGGAAGATGTACACGTAAAACGGCTCTAATCCGGCTGAAACGTCGATATATGCAATAAAAACAGAACTTCTCCCCTTTTCAATATCTTACTCAGTATTTTAACGAGAATCAAATAGATGATTGAAAATGAAGTATTTAAGGTTATTTTCTGATCAATTATGTGTTTGCATAATTTTTATCGTATATATATAATGAATTAATAACAATAAACTGAAAATTCACAAAAACGTGGAAAAACGGCAAAATATTGCCTAAATCGATGATATTTTGTTTAAATCACAAAAAGGAAAAGGGGATGATAAATGTCAAAATATTATTAAATTCGATGATTTTTAGTACAAAAGAAAATGCAAGAAAACTTGCTTAAAAATGAAAAATTTGAAAATTCTGAGATTTGAAGGCCAAATCACATATCGTGAGAAAACATGAAGTAGTATCGAAATATTGGTAAAAACGAATATATATATATATATATACGTAAAATCAAACTACATGAATAACGTGAAAAAAGTCACTATATTACCATATTTGAGGATTTTAACTTCAAATCATAGAGCGAGGTTTCGTATTATTTAGATCCAAGAAAAGACATATGACAATGTCGTTTGAAATACAAATGATAAAAATCAGTGTGTTTTCATTAGAATTAACTAAAATGTTCCTGATTTTCCGTTTATATTACCGATGGAAGATGTACACGTAAAACCGCTCTAATCCGGCTGAAACGTCGATATATGCAATAAAAACAGAACTTCTCCCCTTTCCAATATATTACTCAGTATTTTAACGAGAAACAAATAGTTGATTGAAAATTAAGTGTTTAAGGTTAATTTTTAATCAATTATGTGTTTGCATAATTTTTATCGTATTTTTAATGAATTAAGAGCAATATTTTGAAAGTTCACAAAAACGTGGAAAAACAGCAAAATATTGCCTAATTCGATCATATTTTGTTTATATCACATAAAGGAAAAGGGGATGATAAACGTCAAAATATTGCTGAATTCGATGAATTTTAGTACGAAACAAAATGCAAGAAAACTTGCTTAAAATGCAATTTTATGCGAAAATCTGAGATTTGAAGGCCAAAGCACATATCGTGATACTACATGAAATAGTATCGAAATATTGGTAAAAATGAATATATATACGTAAAATCAAACTACATGAAAAACGTGAAAAAAGTCATTATCATACCAAATTTGACGATTTTAACTTCGAATCATAGAGCGTCGTTTCGTATTATTTAGATCCAAGAAAAGACATATGACAATGTTGTTTCAAATACAAATGATAAAAATCAATGTGTTTTCATTAGAATTAACTAAAATGTTCCTGATTTTCCGTTTATATTACCGATGGAAGATGTACACGTAAAACGGCTCTAATCCGGCTGAAACGTCGATATATGCAATAAAAACAGAAATTCTCCCCTTTTCAATATCTTACTCAGTATTTTAACGAGAAACAAATAGATGATTGAAAATGAAGAATTTAAGGTTATTTTCTAATCAATTATGTGTTTGCATAATTTTTATCGTATATATAATGAATTAAGAGTAATAAACTGAAAGTTCAAAAAACGTGGAAAAACAGCAAAATATTGCCTAATTCGATGATATTTTGTTTATATCACATAAAGGAAAAGGGGATGATAAACGTCAAAATATTGCTGAATTCGATGATTTTTAGTTCGAAACAAAATGCAAGAAAACTTGCTTAAAATGCAATTTTATGCGAAAATCTGAGATTTGAAGGCCAAAGCACATATCGTGATACTACATGAAATAGTATCGAAGTATTGGTAAAAATGAATATATATACGTAATATCAAACTACATGAAAAACGTGAAAAAAGTCATTATCATACCAAATTTGACGATTTTAACTTCGAATCATAGAGCGACGTTTCGTATTATTTAGATCCAAGAAAAGACATATGACAATGTTGTTTCAAATACAAATGATAAAAATCAATGTGTTTTCATTAGAATTAACTAATGTTCCTGATTTTCCGTTTATATTACCGATGGAAGATGTACACGTAAAACGGCTCTAATCCGGCTGAAACGTCGATATATGCAATAAAAACAGAACTTCTCCCCTTTCCAATATCTTACTCAGTATTTTAACGAGAAACAAATAGTTGATTGAAAATTAAGTGTTTAAGGTTAATTTCTAATCAATTATGTGTTTGCATAATTTTTATCGTATTTTTAATGAATTAAGAGCAATAAACTGAAAGTTCACAAAAACGTGGAAAAACAGCAAAATATTGCCTAATTCGATGATATTTTGTTTATATCACATAAAGGAAAAGGGGATGATAAACGTCAAAATATTGCTGAATTCGATGATTTTTAGTACGAAGCAAAATGCAAGAAAACTTGCTTAAAATGCAATTTTATGCGAAAATCTGAGATTTGAAGGCCAAAGCACATATCGTGATACTACATGAAATAGTATCGAAATATTGGTAAAAATGAATATATATACGTAATATCAAACTACATGAAAAACGTGAAAAAAGTCATTATTATACCAAATTTGAGGATTTTAACTTCGAATCATAGAGCGACGTTTCGTATTTTTTAGACCCTAGAAAAGACGTATAAAGATGTTGCTTCCAATACAAATGATAAAAATCAATGTGTTTTCATTAGAATTAACTAAAATGTTCCTGATTTTCCGTTTATATTACCGATGGAAGATGTACACGTAAAACGGCTCTAATCCGGCTGAAACGTCGATATATGCAATAAAAACAGAACTTCTCCCCTTTTCAATATCTTACTCAGTATTTTAACGAGAAACAAATAGATGATTGAAAATGAAGTATTTAAGGTTATTTTCTGATCAATTATGTATTTGCATAATTTTTATCGTATATATAATGAATTAATAACAATAAACTGAAAATTCACAAAAACGTGGAAAAACGGCAAAATATTGCCTAATTCGATGATATTTTGTTTAAATCACAAAAAGGAAAAGGGGATGATAAATGTCAAAATATTGCTAAATTCGATGATTTTTAGTACAAAAGAAAATGCAAGAAAACTTGCTTAAAAATGCAAAATTTGAAAATTCTGAGATTTGAAGGCCAAATCACATATCGTGAGAAAACATGAAGTAGTATCGAAATATTGGTAAAAACGAATATATATATATATACGTAAAATCAAACTACATGAATAACGTGAAAAAAGTCACTATATTACCATATTTGAGGATTTTAACTTCAAATCATAGAGCGAGGTTTCGTATTATTTAGATCCAAGAAAAGACATATGACAATGTCGTTTGAAATACAAATGATAAAAATCAGTGTGTTTTCATTAGAATTAACTAAAATGTTCCTGATTTTCCGTTTATATTACCGATGGAAGATGTACAGGTAAAACCGTTCTAATCCGGCTGAAACGTCGACATATGCAATAAAAACAGAACTTCTCCCCTTTCCAATATCTTACTCAGTATTTTAACGAGAAACAAATAGTTGATTGAAAATTAAGTGTTTAAGGTTAATTTTTAATCAATTATGTGTTTGCATAATTTTTATCGTATTTTTAATGAATTAAGAGCAATGTTTTGAAAATTCACAAAAACGTGGAAAAACAGCAAAATATTGCCTAATTCGATGATATTTTGTTTATATCACATAAAGGAAAAGGGGATGATAAACGTCAAAATATTGCTGAATTCGATGAATTTTAGTACGAAACAAAATGCAAGAAAACTTGCTTAAAATGCAATTTTATGCGAAAATCTGAGATTTGAAGGCCAAAGCACATATCGTGATACTACATGAAATAGTATCGAAATATTGGTAAAAATGAATATATATACGTAAAATCAAACTACATGAAAAACGTGAAAAAAGTCATTATCATACCAAATTTGACGATTTTAACTTCGAATCATAGAGCGTCGTTTCGTATTATTTAGATCCAAGAAAAGACATATGACAATGTTGTTTCAAATACAAATGATAAAAATCAATGTGTTTTCATTAGAATTAACTAAAATGTTCCTGATTTTCCGTTTATATTACCGATGGAAGATGTACACGTAAAACGGCTCTAATCCGGCTGAAACGTCGATATATGCAATAAAAACAGAACTTCTCCCCTTTTCAATATCTTAGTATTTTAACGAGAAACAAATAGATGATTGAAAATGAAGAATTTAGGGTTATTTTCTAATCAATTATGTGTTTGCATAATTTTTATCGTATATTTAATGAATTAAGAGTAATAAACTGAAAGTTCACAAAAACGTGGAAAAACAGCAAAATATTGCCTAATTCGATGATATTTTGTTTATATCACATAAAGGAAAAGGGGATGATAAACGTCAAAATATTGCTGAATTCGATGATTTTTAGTACGAAACAAAAATGCAAGAAAACTTGCTTAAAATGCAATTTTATGCGAAAATCTGAGATTTGAAGGCCAAAGCACATATCGTGATACTACATGAAATAGTATCGAAGTATTGGTAAAAATGAATATATATACGTAATATCAAACTACATGAAAAACGTGAAAAAAGTCATTATTATACCAAATTTGAGGATTTTAACTTCGAATCATAGAGCGACGTTTCGTATTTTTAGACCCTTGAAAAGACGTATAAAGATGTTGCTACCAATACAAATGATAAAAATCAATGTGTTTTCATTAGAATTAACTAAAATGTTCCTGATTTTCCGTTTATATTACCGATGGAAGATGTACACGTAAAACGGCTCTAATCCGGCTGAAACGTCGATATATGCAATAAAAACAGAACTTCTCCCCTTTTCAATATCTTACTCAGTATTTTAACGAGAAACAAATAGATGATTGAAAATGAAGTATTTAAGGTTATTTTCTGATCAATTATGTGTTTGCATAATTTTTATCGTATATATAATGAATTAATAACAATAAACTGAAAATTCACAAAAACGTGGAAAAACGGCAAAATATTGCCTAAATCGATGATATTTTGTTTAAATCACAAAAAGGAAAAGGGGATGATAAATGTCAAAATATTGCTAAATTCGATGATTTTTATTACAAAAGAAAATGCAAGAAAACTTGCTTAAAAATGCAAAATTTGAAAATTCTGAGATTTGAAGGCCAAATCACATATCGTGAGAAAACATGAAGTAGTATCGAAATATTGGTAAAAACGAATATATATATATATACGTAAAATCAAACTACATGAATAACGTGAAAAAAGTCACTATATTACCATATTTGAGGATTTTAACTTCAAATCATAGAGCGAGGTTTCGAATTATTTAGATCCAAGAAAAGACATATGACAATGTCGTTTGAAATACAAATGATAAAAATCAGTGTGTTTTCATTAGAATTAACTAAAATTTTCCTGATTTTCCGTTTATATTACCGATGGAAGATGTACACGTAAAACCGCTCTAATCCGGCTGAAACGTCGATATATGCAATAAAAACAGAACTTCTCCCCTTTCCAATATCTTACTCAGTATTTTAACGAGAAACAAATAGTTGATTGAAAATTAAGTGTTTAAGGTTAATTTTTAATCAATTATGTGTTTGCATAATTTTTATCGTATTTTTAATGAATTAAGAGCAATATTTTGAAAGTTCACAAAAACGTGGAAAAACAGCAAAATATTGCCTAATTCGATGATATTTTGTTTATATCACATAAAGGAAAAGGGGATGATAAACGTCAAAATATTGCTGAATTCGATGAATTTTAGTACGAAACAAAATGCAAGAAAACTTGCTTAAAATGCAATTTTATGCGAAAATCTGAGATTTGAAGGCCACAGCACATATCGTGATACTACATGAAATAGTATCGAAATATTGGTAAAAATGAATATATATACGTAAAATCAAACTACATGAAAAACGTGAAAAAAGTCATTATCATACCAAATTTGACGATTTTAACTTCGAATCATAGAGCGTCGTTTCGTATTATTTAGATCCAAGAAAAGACATATGACAATGTTGTTTCAAATACAAATGATAAAAATCAATGTGTTTTCATTAGAATTAACTAAAATGTTCCTGATTTTCCGTTTATATTACCGATGGAAGATGTACACGTAAAACGGCTCTAATCCGGCTGAAACGTCGATATATGCAATAAAAACAGAACTTCTCCCCTTTTCAATATCTTACTCAGTATTTTAACGAGAAACAAATAGATGATTGAAAATGAAGAATTTAAGGTTATTTTCTAATCAATTATGTGTTTGCATAATTTTTATCGTATATTTAATGAATTAAGAGTAATAAACTGAAAGTTCACAAAAACGTGGAAAAACAGCAAAATATTGCCTAATTCGATGATATTTTGTTTATATCACATAAAGGAAAAGGATAAACGTCAAAATATTGCTGAATTCGATGATTTTTAGTACGAAACAAAATGCAAGAAAACTTGCTTAAAATGCAATTTTATGCGAAAATCTGAGATTTGAAGGCCAAAGCACATATCGTGATACTACATGAAATAGTATCGAAGTATTGGTAAAAATGAATATATATACGTAATATCAAACTACATGAAAAACGTGAAAAAAGTCATTATCATACCAAATTTGACGATTTTAACTTCGAATCATAGAGCGACGTTTCGTATTATTTAGATCCAAGAAAAGACATATGACAATGTTGTTTCAAATACAAATGATAAAAATCAATGTGTTTTCATTAGAATTAACTAATGTTCCTGATTTTCCGTTTATATTACTGATGGAAGATGTACACGTAAAACGGCTCTAATCCGGCTGAAACGTCGATATATGCAATAAAAACAGAACTTCTCCCCTTTCCAATATCTTACTCAGTATTTTAACGAGAAACAAATAGTTGATTGAAAATTAAGTGTTTAAGGTTAATTTCTAATCAATTATGTGTTTGCATAATTTTATCGTATTTTTAATGAATTAAGAGCAATAAACTGAAAGTTCACAAAAACGTGGAAAAACAGCAAAATATTGCCTAATTCGATGATATTTTGTTTATATCACATAAAGGAAAAGGGGATGATAAACGTCAAAATATTGCTGAATTCGATGATTTTTAGTACGAAGCAAAATGCAAGAAAACTTGCTTAAAATGCAATTTTATGCGAAAATCTGAGATTTGAAGGCCAAAGCACATATCGTGATACTACATGAAATAGTATCGAAATATTGGTAAAAATGAATATATATACGTAATATCAAACTACATGAAAAACGTGAAAAAAGTCATTATTATACCAAATTTGAGGATTTTAACTTCGAATCATAGAGCGACGTTTCGTATTTTTTAGACCCTAGAAAAGACGTATAAAGATGTTGCTTCCAATACAAATGATAAAAATCAATGTGTTTTCATTAGAATTAACTAAAATGTTCCTGATTTTCCGTTTATATTACCGATGGAAGATGTACACGTAAAACGGCTCTAATCCGGCTGAAACGTCGATATATGCAATAAAAACAGAACTTCTCCCCTTTTCAATATCTTACTCAGTATTTTAACGAGAAACAAATAGATGATTGAAAATGAAGTATTTAAGGTAATTTTCTTATCAATTATGTGTTTGCATAATTTTTATCGTATATTTAATTAATTAATAACAATACTGAAAATTCACAAAAACGTGGAAAAACGGCAAAATATTGCCTAATTCGATGATATTTTGTTTAAATCACATAAAGGAAAAAGGGATGATAAAGGTCAAAATATTGCTAAATTCGATGATTTTTAGTACAAAAGAAAATGCAAGAAAACTTGCTTAAAATGCAAAATTTGAAAATTCTGAGATTTGAAGGCCAAATCACATATCGTGAGAAAACATGAAGTAGTATAGAAATATTGGTAAAAACGAATATATATACGTAAAATCAAACTACATGAATAACGTGAAAAAAATCACTATATTACCATGTTTGAGGATTTTAACTTCAAATCATAGAGCAAGGTTTCGTATTATTTAGATCCAAGAAAAGACATATGACAATGTTGTTTCAAATACAAATGATAAAAATCAATGTGTTTTCATTAGAATTAACTAATGTTCCTGATTTTCCGTTTATATTACCGATGGAAGATGTACACGTAAAACGGCTCTAATCCGGCTGAAACGTCGATATATGCAATAAAAACAGAACTTCTCCCCTTTTCAATATCTTACTCAGTATTTTAACGAGAAACAAATAGATGATTGAAAATGAAGTATTTAAGGTTAATTTCTAATCAATTATGTGTTTGCATAATTTTTATCGTATTTTTAATGAATTAAGAGCAATAAACTGAAAGTTCACAAAAACGTGGAAAAACAGCAAAATATTGCCTAATTCGATGATATTTTGTTTATATCACATAAAGGAAAAGGGGATGATAAACGTCAAAATATTGCTGAATTCGATGATTTTTAGTACGAAGCAAAATGCAAGAAAACTTGCTTAAAATGCAATTTTATGCGAAAATCTGAGATATGAAGGCCAAAGCACATATCGTGATACTACATGAAATAGTATCGAAATATTGGTAAAAATGAATATATATACGTAATATCAAACTACATGAAAAACGTGAAAAAAGTCATTATTATACCAAATTTGAGGATTTTAACTTCGAATCATAGAGCGACGTTTCGTATTTTTTAGACCCTTGAAAAGACGTATAAAGATGTTGCTTCCAATACAAATGATAAAAATCAATGTGTTTTCATTAGAATTAACTAAAATGTTCCTGATTTTCCGTTTATATTACCGATGGAAGATGTACACGTAAAACGGCTCTAATCCGGCTGAAACGTCGATATATGCAATAAAAACAGAACTTCTCCCCTTTTCAATATCTTACTCAGTATTTTAACGAGAAACAAATAGATGATTGAAAATGAAGTATTTAAGGTAATTTTCTTATCAATTATGTGTTTGCATAATTTTTATCGTATATTTAATTAATTAATAACAATACTGAAAATTCACAAAAACGTGGAAAAACGGCAAAATATTGCCTAATTCGATGATATTTTGTTTAAATCACATAAAGGAAAAAGGGATGATAAAGGTCAAAATATTGCTAAATTCGATGATTTTTAGTACAAAAGAAAATGCAAGAAAACTTGCTTAAAATGCAAAATTTGAAAATTCTGAGATTTGAAGGCCAAATCACATATCGTGAGAAAACATGAAGTAGTATAGAAATATTGGTAAAAACGAATATATATACGTAAAATCAAACTACATGAATAACGTGAAAAAAATCACTATATTACCATGTTTGAGGATTTTAACTTCAAATCATAGAGCAAGGTTTCGTATTATTTAGATCCAAGAAAAGACATATGACAATGTTGTTTCAAATACAAATGATAAAAATCAATGTGTTTTCATTAGAATTAACTAATGTTCCTGATTTTCCGTTTATATTACCGATGGAAGATGTACACGTAAAACGGCTCTAATCCGGCTGAAACGTCGATATATGCAATAAAAACAGAACTTCTCCCCTTTTCAATATCTTACTCAGTATTTTAACGAGAAACAAATAGATGATTGAAAATGAAGTATTTAAGGTTAATTTCTAATCAATTATGTGTTTGCATAATTTTTATCGTATTTTTAATGAATTAAGAGCAATAAACTGAAAGTTCACAAAAACGTGGAAAAACAGCAAAATATTGCCTAATTCGATGATATTTTGTTTATATCACATAAAGGAAAAGGGGATGATAAACGTCAAAATATTGCTGAATTCGATGATTTTTAGTACGAAGCAAAATGCAAGAAAACTTGCTTAAAATGCAATTTTATGCGAAAATCTGAGATTTGAAGGCCAAAGCACATATCGTGATACTACATGAAATAGTATCGAAATATTGGTAAAAATGAATATATATACGTAATATCAAACTACATGAAAAACGTGAAAAAAGTCATTATTATACCAAATTTGAGGATTTTAACTTCGAATCATAGAGCGACGTTTCGTATTTTTTAGACCCTTGAAAAGACGTATAAAGATGTTGCTTCCAATACAAATGATAAAAATCAATGTGTTTTCATTAGAATTAACTAAAATGTTCCTGATTTTCCGTTTATATTACCGATGGAAGATGTACACGTAAAACGGCTCTAATCCGACTGAAACGTCGATATATGCAATAAAAACAGAACTTCTCCCCTTTTCAATATCTTACTCAGTATTTTAACGAGAAACAAATAGATGATTGAAAATGAAGTATTTAAGGTAATTTTCTTATCAATTATGTGTTTGCATAATTTTTATCGTATATTTAATTAATTAATAACAATACTGAAAATTCACAAAAACGTGGAAAAACGGCAAAATATTGCCTAATTCGATGATATTTTGTTTAAATCACATAAAGGAAAAAGGGATGATAAAGGTCAAAATATTGCTAAATTCGATGATTTTTAGTACAAAAGAAAATGCAAGAAAACTTGCTTAAAATGCAAAATTTGAAAATTCTGAGATTTGAAGGCCAAATCACATATCGTGAGAAAACATGAAGTAGTATAGAAATATTGGTAAAAACGAATATATATACGTAAAATCAAACTACATGAATAACGTGAAAAAAATCACTATATTACCTTGTTTGAGGATTTTAACTTCAAATCATAGAGCAAGGTTTCGTATTATTTAGATCCAAGAAAAGACATATGACAATGTTGTTTCAAATACAAATGATAAAAATCAATGTGTTTTCATTAGAATTAACTAATGTTCCTGATTTTCCGTTTATATTACCGATGGAAGATGTACACGTAAAACGGCTCTAATCCGGCTGAAACGTCGATATATGCAATAAAAACAGAACTTCTCCCCTTTTCAATATCTTACTCAGTATTTTAACGAGAAACAAATAGATGATTGAAAATGAAGTATTTAAGGTTAATTTCTAATCAATTATGTGTTTGCATAATTTTTATCGTATTTTTAATGAATTAAGAGCAATAAACTGAAAGTTCACAAAAACGTGGAAAAACAGCAAAATATTGCCTAATTCGATGATATTTTGTTTATATCACATAAAGGAAAAGGGGATGATAAACGTCAAAATATTGCTGAATTCGATGATTTTTAGTACGAAGCAAAATGCAAGAAAACTTGCTTAAAATGCAATTTTATGCGAAAATCTGAGATTTGAAGGCCAAAGCACATATCGTGATACTACATGAAATAGTATCGAAATATTGGTAAAAATGAATATATATACGTAATATCAAACTACATGAAAAACGTGAAAAAAGTCATTATTATACCAAATTTGAGGATTTTAACTTCGAATCATAGAGCGACGTTTCGTATTTTTTAGACCCTTGAAAAGACGTATAAAGATGTTGCTTCCAATACAAATGATAAAAATCAATGTGTTTTCATTAGAATTAACTAAAATGTTCCTGATTTTCCGTTTATATTACCGATGGAAGATGTACACGTAAAACGGCTCTAATCCGGCTGAAACGTCGATATATGCAATAAAAACAGAACTTCTCCCCTTTTCAATATCTTACTCAGTATTTTAACGAGAAACAAATAGATGATTGAATATGAAGTATTTAAGGTAATTTTCTTATCAATTATGTGTTTGCATAATTTTTATCGTATATTTAATTAATTAATAACAATACTGAAAATTCACAAAAACGTGGAAAAACGGCAAAATATTGCCTAATTCGATGATATTTTGTTTAAATCACATAAAGGAAAAAGGGATGATAAAGGTCAAAATATTGCTAAATTCGATGATTTTTAGTACAAAAGAAAATGCAAGAAAACTTGCTTAAAATGCAAAATTTGAAAATTCTGAGATTTGAAGGCCAAATCACATATCGTGAGAAAACATGAAGTAGTATAGAAATATTGGTAAAAACGAATATATATACGTAAAATCAAACTACATGAATAACGTGAAAAAAATCACTATATTACCATGTTTGAGGATTTTAACTTCAAATCATAGAGCAAGGTTTCGTATTATTTAGATCCAAGAAAAGACATATGACAATGTTGTTTCAAATACAAATGATAAAAATCAATGTGTTTTCATTAGAATTAACTAATGTTCCTGATTTTCCGTTTATATTACCGATGGAAGATGTACACGTAAAACGGCTCTAATCCGGCTGAAACGTCGATATATGCAATAAAAACAGAACTTCTCCCCTTTTCAATATCTTACTCAGTATTTTAACGAGAAACAAATAGATGATTGAAAATGAAGTATTTAAGGTTAATTTCTAATCAATTATGTGTTTGCATAATTTTTATCGTATTTTTAATGAATTAAGAGCAATAAACTGAAAGTTCACAAAAACGTGGAAAAACAGCAAAATATTGCCTAATTCGATGATATTTTGTTTATATCACATAAAGGAAAAGGGGATGATAAACGTCAAAATATTGCTGAATTCGATGATTTTTAGTACGAAGCAAAATGCAAGAAAACTTGCTTAAAATGCAATTTTATGCGAAAATCTGAGATTTGAAGGCCAAAGCACATATCGTGATACTACATGAAATAGTATCGAAATATTGGTAAAAATGAATATATATACGTAATATTAAACTACATGAAAAACGTGAAAAAAGTCATTATTATACCAAATTTGAGGATTTTAACTTCGAATCATAGAGCGACGTTTCGTATTTTTTAGACCCTTGAAAAGACGTATAAAGATGTTGCTTCCAATACAAATGATAAAAATCAATGTGTTTTCATTAGAATTAACTAAAATGTTCCTGATTTTCCGTTTATATTACCGATGGAAGATGTACACGTAAAACGGCTCTAATCCGACTGAAACGTCGATATATGCAATAAAAACAGAACTTCTCCCCTTTTCAATATCTTACTCAGTATTTTAACGAGAAACAAATAGATGATTGAAAATGAAGTATTTAAGGTTATTTTCTAATCAATTATGTGTTTGCATAATTTTTATCGTATATATAATGAATTAATAACAATAAACTGAAAATTTACAAAAACGTGGAAAAACGGCAAAATATTGCCTAATTCGATATTTTGTTTAAATCACATAAAGGAAAAAGGGATGATAAAGGTCAAAATATTGCTAAATTCGATGATTTTTAGTACAAAAGAAAATGGAAGAAAACTTGCTTAAAATGCAAAATTTGAAAATTCTGAGATTTGAAGGCCAAATCACATATCGTGAGAAAACATGAAGTAGTATAGAAATATTGGTAAAAACGAATATATATACGTAAAATCAAACTACATGAATAACGTGAAAAAAATCACTATATTACCATGTTTGAGGATTTTAACTTCAAATCATAGAGCGAGGTTTCGTATTATTTAGATCCAAGAAAAGACATATGACAATGTTGTTTCAAATACAAATGATAAAAATCAATGTGTTTTCATTAGAATTAACTAATGTTCCTGATTTTCCGTTTATATTACCGATGGAAGATGTACACGTAAAACGGCTCTAATCCGGCTGAAACGTCGATATATGCAATAAAAACAGAACTTCTCCCCTTTCCAATATCTTACTCAGTATTTTAACGAGAAACAAATAGTTGATTGAAAATTAAGTGTTTAAGGTTAATTTCTAATCAATTATGTGTTTGCATAATTTTTATCGTATTTTTAATGAATTAAGAGCAATAAACTGAAAGTTCACAAAAACGTGGAAAAACAGCAAAATATTGCCTAATTCGATGATATTTTGTTTATATCACATAAAGGAAAAGGGGATGATAAACGTCAAAATATTGCTGAATTCGATGATTTTTAGTACGAAGCAAAATGCAAGAAAACTTGCTTAAAATGCAATTTTATGCGAAAATCTGAGATTTGAAGGCCAAAGCACATATCGTGATACTACATGAAATAGTATCGAAATATTGGTAAAAATGAATATATATACGTAATATCAAACTACATGAAAAACGTGAAAAAAGTCATTATTATACCAAATTTGAGGATTTTAACTTCGAATCATAGAGCGACGTTTCGTATTTTTAGACCCTTGAAAAGACGTATAAAGATGTTGCTTCCAATACAAATGATAAATTTCAATGTGTTTTCATTAGAATTAACTAAAATGTTCCTGATTTTCCGTTTATATTACCGATGGAAGATGTACACGTAAAACGGCTCTAATCCGGCTGAAACGTCGATATATGCAATAAAAACAGAACTTCTCCCCTTTTCAATATCTTACTCAGTATTTTAACGAGAATCAAATAGATGATTGAAAATGAAGTATTTAAGGTTATTTTCTGATCAATTATGTGTTTGCATAATTTTTATCGTATATATATAATGAATTAATAACAATAAACTGAAAATTCACAAAAACGTGGAAAAACGGCAAAATATTGCCTAAATCGATGATATTTTGTTTAAATCACAAAAAGGAAAAGGGGATGATAAATGTCAAAATATTATTAAATTCGATGATTTTTAGTACAAAAGAAAATGCAAGAAAACTTGCTTAAAAATGAAAAATTTGAAAATTCTGAGATTTGAAGGCCAAATCACATATCGTGAGAAAACATGAAGTAGTATCGAAATATTGGTAAAAACGAATATATATATATATATATACGTAAAATCAAACTACATGAATAACGTGAAAAAAGTCACTATATTACCATATTTGAGGATTTTAACTTCAAATCATAGAGCGAGGTTTCGTATTATTTAGATCCAAGAAAAGACATATGACAATGTCGTTTGAAATACAAATGATAAAAATCAGTGTGTTTTCATTAGAATTAACTAAAATGTTCCTGATTTTCCGTTTATATTACCGATGGAAGATGTACACGTAAAACCGCTCTAATCCGGCTGAAACGTCGATATATGCAATAAAAACAGAACTTCTCCCCTTTCCAATATATTACTCAGTATTTTAACGAGAAACAAATAGTTGATTGAAAATTAAGTGTTTAAGGTTAATTTTTAATCAATTATGTGTTTGCATAATTTTTATCGTATTTTTAATGAATTAAGAGCAATATTTTGAAAGTTCACAAAAACGTGGAAAAACAGCAAAATATTGCCTAATTCGATCATATTTTGTTTATATCACATAAAGGAAAAGGGGATGATAAACGTCAAAATATTGCTGAATTCGATGAATTTTAGTACGAAACAAAATGCAAGAAAACTTGCTTAAAATGCAATTTTATGCGAAAATCTGAGATTTGAAGGCCAAAGCACATATCGTGATACTACATGAAATAGTATCGAAATATTGGTAAAAATGAATATATATACGTAAAATCAAACTACATGAAAAACGTGAAAAAAGTCATTATCATACCAAATTTGACGATTTTAACTTCGAATCATAGAGCGTCGTTTCGTATTATTTAGATCCAAGAAAAGACATATGACAATGTTGTTTCAAATACAAATGATAAAAATCAATGTGTTTTCATTAGAATTAACTAAAATGTTCCTGATTTTCCGTTTATATTACCGATGGAAGATGTACACGTAAAACGGCTCTAATCCGGCTGAAACGTCGATATATGCAATAAAAACAGAAATTCTCCCCTTTTCAATATCTTACTCAGTATTTTAACGAGAAACAAATAGATGATTGAAAATGAAGAATTTAAGGTTATTTTCTAATCAATTATGTGTTTGCATAATTTTTATCGTATATATAATGAATTAAGAGTAATAAACTGAAAGTTCAAAAAACGTGGAAAAACAGCAAAATATTGCCTAATTCGATGATATTTTGTTTATATCACATAAAGGAAAAGGGGATGATAAACGTCAAAATATTGCTGAATTCGATGATTTTTAGTTCGAAACAAAATGCAAGAAAACTTGCTTAAAATGCAATTTTATGCGAAAATCTGAGATTTGAAGGCCAAAGCACATATCGTGATACTACATGAAATAGTATCGAAGTATTGGTAAAAATGAATATATATACGTAATATCAAACTACATGAAAAACGTGAAAAAAGTCATTATCATACCAAATTTGACGATTTTAACTTCGAATCATAGAGCGACGTTTCGTATTATTTAGATCCAAGAAAAGACATATGACAATGTTGTTTCAAATACAAATGATAAAAATCAATGTGTTTTCATTAGAATTAACTAATGTTCCTGATTTTCCGTTTATATTACCGATGGAAGATGTACACGTAAAACGGCTCTAATCCGGCTGAAACGTCGATATATGCAATAAAAACAGAACTTCTCCCCTTTCCAATATCTTACTCAGTATTTTAACGAGAAACAAATAGTTGATTGAAAATTAAGTGTTTAAGGTTAATTTCTAATCAATTATGTGTTTGCATAATTTTTATCGTATTTTTAATGAATTAAGAGCAATAAACTGAAAGTTCACAAAAACGTGGAAAAACAGCAAAATATTGCCTAATTCGATGATATTTTGTTTATATCACATAAAGGAAAAGGGGATGATAAACGTCAAAATATTGCTGAATTCGATGATTTTTAGTACGAAGCAAAATGCAAGAAAACTTGCTTAAAATGCAATTTTATGCGAAAATCTGAGATTTGAAGGCCAAAGCACATATCGTGATACTACATGAAATAGTATCGAAATATTGGTAAAAATGAATATATATACGTAATATCAAACTACATGAAAAACGTGAAAAAAGTCATTATTATACCAAATTTGAGGATTTTAACTTCGAATCATAGAGCGACGTTTCGTATTTTTTAGACCCTAGAAAAGACGTATAAAGATGTTGCTTCCAATACAAATGATAAAAATCAATGTGTTTTCATTAGAATTAACTAAAATGTTCCTGATTTTCCGTTTATATTACCGATGGAAGATGTACACGTAAAACGGCTCTAATCCGGCTGAAACGTCGATATATGCAATAAAAACAGAACTTCTCCCCTTTTCAATATCTTACTCAGTATTTTAACGAGAAACAAATAGATGATTGAAAATGAAGTATTTAAGGTTATTTTCTGATCAATTATGTATTTGCATAATTTTTATCGTATATATAATGAATTAATAACAATAAACTGAAAATTCACAAAAACGTGGAAAAACGGCAAAATATTGCCTAATTCGATGATATTTTGTTTAAATCACAAAAAGGAAAAGGGGATGATAAATGTCAAAATATTGCTAAATTCGATGATTTTTAGTACAAAAGAAAATGCAAGAAAACTTGCTTAAAAATGCAAAATTTGAAAATTCTGAGATTTGAAGGCCAAATCACATATCGTGAGAAAACATGAAGTAGTATCGAAATATTGGTAAAAACGAATATATATATATATACGTAAAATCAAACTACATGAATAACGTGAAAAAAGTCACTATATTACCATATTTGAGGATTTTAACTTCAAATCATAGAGCGAGGTTTCGTATTATTTAGATCCAAGAAAAGACATATGACAATGTCGTTTGAAATACAAATGATAAAAATCAGTGTGTTTTCATTAGAATTAACTAAAATGTTCCTGATTTTCCGTTTATATTACCGATGGAAGATGTACAGGTAAAACCGTTCTAATCCGGCTGAAACGTCGACATATGCAATAAAAACAGAACTTCTCCCCTTTCCAATATCTTACTCAGTATTTTAACGAGAAACAAATAGTTGATTGAAAATTAAGTGTTTAAGGTTAATTTTTAATCAATTATGTGTTTGCATAATTTTTATCGTATTTTTAATGAATTAAGAGCAATGTTTTGAAAATTCACAAAAACGTGGAAAAACAGCAAAATATTGCCTAATTCGATGATATTTTGTTTATATCACATAAAGGAAAAGGGGATGATAAACGTCAAAATATTGCTGAATTCGATGAATTTTAGTACGAAACAAAATGCAAGAAAACTTGCTTAAAATGCAATTTTATGCGAAAATCTGAGATTTGAAGGCCAAAGCACATATCGTGATACTACATGAAATAGTATCGAAATATTGGTAAAAATGAATATATATACGTAAAATCAAACTACATGAAAAACGTGAAAAAAGTCATTATCATACCAAATTTGACGATTTTAACTTCGAATCATAGAGCGTCGTTTCGTATTATTTAGATCCAAGAAAAGACATATGACAATGTTGTTTCAAATACAAATGATAAAAATCAATGTGTTTTCATTAGAATTAACTAAAATGTTCCTGATTTTCCGTTTATATTACCGATGGAAGATGTACACGTAAAACGGCTCTAATCCGGCTGAAACGTCGATATATGCAATAAAAACAGAACTTCTCCCCTTTTCAATATCTTAGTATTTTAACGAGAAACAAATAGATGATTGAAAATGAAGAATTTAGGGTTATTTTCTAATCAATTATGTGTTTGCATAATTTTTATCGTATATTTAATGAATTAAGAGTAATAAACTGAAAGTTCACAAAAACGTGGAAAAACAGCAAAATATTGCCTAATTCGATGATATTTTGTTTATATCACATAAAGGAAAAGGGGATGATAAACGTCAAAATATTGCTGAATTCGATGATTTTTAGTACGAAACAAAAATGCAAGAAAACTTGCTTAAAATGCAATTTTATGCGAAAATCTGAGATTTGAAGGCCAAAGCACATATCGTGATACTACATGAAATAGTATCGAAGTATTGGTAAAAATGAATATATATACGTAATATCAAACTACATGAAAAACGTGAAAAAAGTCATTATCATACCAAATTTGACGATTTTAACTTCGAATCATAGAGCGACGTTTCGTATTATTTAGATCCAAGAAAAGACATATGACAATGTTGTTTCAAATACAAATGATAAAAATCAATGTGTTTTCATTAGAATTAACTAATGTTCCTGATTTTCCGTTTATATTACCGATGGAAGATGTCCACGTAAAACGGCTCTAATCCGGCTGAAACGTCGATATATGCAATAAAAACAGAACTTCTCCCCTTTCCAATATCTTACTCAGTATTTTAACGAGAAACAAATAGTTGATTGAAAATTAAGTGTTTAAGGTTAATTTCTAATCAATTATGTGTTTGCATAATTTTTATCGTATTTTTAATGAATTAAAAGCAATAAACTGAAAGTTCACAAAAACGTGGAAAAACAGCAAAATATTGCCTAATTCGATGATATTTTGTTTATATCACATAAAGGAAAAGGGGATGATAAACGTCAAAATATTGCTGAATTCGATGATTTTTAGTACGAAGCAAAATGCAAGAAAACTTGCTTAAAATGCAATTTTATGCGAAAATCTGAGATTTGAAGGCCAAAGCACATATCGTGATACTACATGAAATAGTATCGAAATATTGGTAAAAATGAATATATATACGTAATATCAAACTACATGAAAAACGTGAAAAAAGTCATTATTATACCAAATTTGAGGATTTTAACTTCGAATCATAGAGCGACGTTTCGTATTTTTTAGACCCTAGAAAAGACGTATAAAGATGTTGCTTCCAATACAAATGATAAAAATCAATGTGTTTTCATTAGAATTAACTAAAATGTTCCTGATTTTCCGTTTATATTACCGATGGAAGATGTACACGTAAAACGGCTCTAATCCGGCTGAAACGTCGATATATGCAATAAAAACAGAACTTCTCCCCTTTTCAATATCTTACTCAGTATTTTAACGAGAAACAAATAGATGATTGAAAATGAAGTATTTAAGGTTATTTTCTGATCAATTATGTGTTTGCATATCTTTTATCGTATATATAATGAATTAATAACAATAAACTGAAAATTCACAAAAACGTGGAAAAACGGCAAAATATTGCCTAATTCGATGATATTTTGTTTAAATCACAAAAAGGAAAAGGGGATGATAAATGTCAAAATATTGCTAAATTCGATGATTTTTAGTACAAAAGAAAATGCAAGAAAACTTGCTTAAAAATGCAAAATTTGAAAATTCTGAGGTTTGAAGGCCAAATCACATATCGTGAGAAAACATGAAGTAGTATCGAAATATTGGTAAAAACGAATATATATATATATACGTAAAATCAAACTACATGAATAACGTGAAAAAAGTCACTCTATTACCATATTTGAGGATTTTAACTTCAAATCATAGAGCGAGGTTTCGTATTATTTAGATCCAAGAAAAGACATATGACAATGTCGTTTGAAATACAAATGATAAAAATCAGTGTGTTTTCATTAGAATTAACTAAAATGTTCCTGATTTTCCGTTTATATTACCGATGGAAGATGTATACGTAAAACCGCTCTAATCCGGCTGAAACGTCGATATATGCAATAAAAACAGAACTTCTCCCCTTTCCAATATCTTACTCAGTATTTTAACGAGAAACAAATAGTTTATTGAAAATTAAGTGTTTAAGGTTAATTTTTAATCAATTATGTGTTTGCATAATTTTTATCGTATTTTTAATGAATTAAGAGCAATATTTTGAAAATTCACAAAAACGTGGAAAAACAGCAAAATATTGCCTAATTCGATGATATTTTGTTTATATCACATAAAGGAAAAGGGGATGATAAACGTCAAAATATTGCTGAATTCGATGAATTTTAGTACGAAACAAAATGCAAGAAAACTTGCTTAAAATGCAATTTTATGCGAAAATCTGAGATTTGAAGGCCAAAGCACATATCGTGATACTACATGAAATAGTATCGAAATATTGGTAAAAATGAATATATATACGTAAAATCAAACTACATGAAAAACGTGAAAAAAGTCATTATCATACCAAATTTGACGAAGGCCAAATCACATATCGTGAGAAAACATGAAGTAGTATCGAAATATTGGTAAAAACGAATATATATACGTAAAATCAAACTACATGAATAACGTAAAAAAAGTCACTATATTACCATATTTGAGGATTTTAACTTCAAATCATAGAGCGAGGTTTCGTATTATTTAGATCCAAGAAAAGACATATGACAATGTTGTTTGAAAGACAAATGACAAAAATCAATGTGTTTTCATTAGAATTAACTAAAATGTTCCTGATTTTCCGTTTATATTACCGATGGAAGATGTACACGTAAAACCGCTCTAATCCGGCTGAAACGTCGATATATGCAATAAAAACAGAACTTCTCCCCTTTCCAATATCTTACTCAGTATTTTAACGAGAAACAAATAGTTGATTGAAAATTAAGTGTTTAAGGTTAATTTCTAATCAATTATGTGTTTGCACAATTTTTATCGTATTTTTAATGAATTAAGAGCAATAAACTGAAAGTTCACAAAAACGTGGAAAAACAGCAAAATATTGCCTAATTGGATGATATTTTGTTTATATCACATAAAGGAAAAGGGGATGATAAACGTCAAAATATTGCTGAATTCGATGATTTTTAGTACGAAACAAAATGCAAGAAAACTTGCTTAAAATGCAATTTTATTAAAAAATCTGAGATTTGAAGGCCAAAGCACATATCGTGATACTACATGAAATAGTATCGAAATATTGGTAAAAATGAATATATATACGTAATATCAAACTACATGAAAAACGTGAAAAAAGTCATTATTATACCAAATTTGAGGATTTTAACTTCGAATCATAGAGCGACGTTTCGTATTTTTTAGACCCTAGAAAAGACGTATAAAGATGTTGCTTTCAATACCAATGACAAAAATCAATGTGTTTTCATTAGAATTAACTAAAATGTTCCTGATTTTCCGTTAATATTACCGATGGAAGATGTACACGTAAAACGGCTCTAATCCGGCTTAAACGTCGATATATGCAATAATAACAGAACTTCTCCCCTTTTCAATATCTTACTCAGTATTTTAACGAGAAACAAATAGATGATTGAAAATGAAGTATTTAAGGTTATTTTCTGATCAATTATGTGTTTGCATAATTTTTATCGTATATTTAATGAATTAATAACAATAAACTGAAAATTCACAAAAACGTGGAAAAACGGCAAAATATTGCCTAATTCGATGATATTTTGTTTAAATCACATAAAGGAAAAGGGAATGATAAATGTCAAAATATTGCTAAATTCGATGATTTTTAGTTCAAAAAAAATGCAAGAAAACTTGCTTAAAAATGCAGAATTTAAAAATTCTGAGATATGAAGGCCAAATCACATATCGTGAGAAAACATGAAGTAGTATCGAAATATTGGTAAAAACGAATATATATACGTAAAATCAAACTACATGAATAACGTAAAAAAAGTCACTATATTACCATATTTGAGGATTTTAACTTCAAATCATAGAGCGAGGTTTCGTATTATTTAGATCCAAGAAAAGACATATGACAATGTTGTTTGAAAGACAAATGATAAAAATCAATGTGTTTTCATTAGAATTAACTAAAATGTTCCTGATTTTCCGTTTATATTACCGATGGAAGATGTACACGTAAAACCGCTCTAATCCGGCTGAAACGTCGATATATGCAATAAAAACAGAACTTCTCCCCTTTCCAATATCTTACTCAGTATTTTAACGAGAAACAAATAGTTGATTGAAAATTAAGTGTTTAAGGTTAATTTCTAATCAATTATGTGTTTGCACAATTTTTATCGTATTTTTAATGAATTAAGAGCAATAAACTGAAAGTTCACAAAAACGTGGAAAAACAGCAAAATATTGCCTAATTGGATGATATTTTGTTTATATCACATAAAGGAAAAGGGGATGATAAACGTCAAAATATTGCTGAATTCGATGATTTTTAGTACGAAACAAAATGCAAGAAAACTTGCTTAAAATGCAATTTTATTAAAAAATCTGAGATTTGAAGGCCAAAGCACATATCGTGATACTACATGAAATAGTATCGAAATATTGGTAAAAATGAATATATATACGTAATATCAAACTACATGAAAAACGTGAAAAAAGTCATTATTATACCAAATTTGAGGATTTTAACTTCGAATCATAGAGCGACGTTTCGTATTTTTTAGACCCTAGAAAAGACGTATAAAGATGTTGCTTTCAATACCAATGATAAAAATCAATGTGTTTTCATTAGAATTAACTAAAATGTTCCTGATTTTCCGTTAATATTACCGATGGAAGATGTACACGTAAAACGGCTCTAATCCGGCTTAAACGTCGATATATGCAATAATAACAGAACTTCTCCCCTTTTCAATATCTTACTCAGTATTTTAACGAGAAACAAATAGATGATTGAAAATGAAGTATTTAAGGTTATTTTCTGATCAATTATGTGTTTGCATAATTTTTATCGTATATTTAATGAATTAATAACAATAAACTGAAAATTCACAAAAACGTGGAAAAACGGCAAAATATTGCCTAATTCGATGGTATTTTGTTTAAATCACATAAAGGAAAAAGGGATGATAAAGGTCAAAATATTGCTAAATTCGATGATTTTTAGTACAAAAGAAAATGCAAGAAAACTTGCTTAAAATGCAAAATTTGAAAATTCTGAGATTTGAAGGCCAAATCACATATCGTGAGAAAACATGAAGTAGTATAGAAATATTGGTAAAAACGAATATATATACGTAAAATCAAACTACATGAATAACGTGAAAAAAGTCACTATATTACCATATTTGAGGATTTTAACTTCAAATCATAGAGCGAGGTTTCGTATTATTTAGATCCAAGAAAAGACATATGACAATGTTGTTTGAAAGACAAATGATAAAAATCAATGTGTTTTCATTAGAATTAACTAAAATGTTCCTGATTTTCCGTTTATATTACCGATGGAAGATGTACACGTAAAACCGCTCTAATCCGGCTGAAACGTCGATATATGCAATAAAAACAGAACTTCTCCCCTTTCCAATATCTTACTCAGTATTTTAACGAGAAACAAATAGTTGATTGAAAATTAAGTGTTTAAGGTTAATTTCTAATCAATTATGTGTTTGCACAATTTTTATCGTATTTTTAATGAATTAAGAGCAATAAACTGAAAGTTCACAAAAACGTGGAAAAACAGCAAAATATTGCCTAATTGGATGATATTTTGTTTATATCACATAAAGGAAAAGGGGATGATAAACGTCAAAATATTGCTGAATTCGATGATTTTTAGTACGAAACAAAATGCAAGAAAACTTGCTTAAAATGCAATTTTATTAAAAAATCTGAGATTTGAAGGCCAAAGCACATATCGTGATACTACATGAAATAGTATCGAAATATTGGTAAAAATGAATATATATACGTAATATCAAACTACATGAAAAACGTGAAAAAAGTCATTATTATACCAAATTTGAGGATTTTAACTTCGAATCATAGAGCGACGTTTCGTATTTTTTAGACCCTAGAAAAGACGTATAAAGATGTTGCTTTCAATACCAATGATAAAAATCAATGTGTTTTCATTAGAATTAACTAAAATGTTCCTGATTTTCCGTTAATATTACCGATGGAAGATGTACACGTAAAACGGCTCTAATCCGGCTTAAACGTCGATATATGCAATAATAACAGAACTTCTCCCCTTTTCAATATCTTACTCAGTATTTTAACGAGAAACAAATAGATGATTGAAAATGAAGTATTTAAGGTTATTTTCTGATCAATTATGTGTTTGCATAATTTTTATCGTATATTTAATGAATTAATAACAATAAACTGAAAATTCACAAAAACGTGGAAAAACGGCAAAATATTGCCTAATTCGATGGTATTTTGTTTAAATCACATAAAGGAAAAAGGGATGATAAAGGTCAAAATATTGCTAAATTCGATGATTTTTAGTACAAAAGAAAATGCAAGAAAACTTGCTTAAAATGCAAAATTTGAAAATTCTGAGATTTGAAGGCCAAATCACATATCGTGAGAAAACATGAAGTAGTATAGAAATATTGGTAAAAACGAATATATATACGTAAAATCAAACTACATGAATAACGTGAAAAAAGTCACTATATTACCATATTTGAGGATTTTAACTTCAAATCATAGAGCGAGGTTTCGTATTATTTAGATCCAAGAAAAGACATATGACAATGTTGTTTCAAATACAAATGATAAAAATCAATGTGTTTTCATTAGAATTAACTAAAATGTTCCTGATTTTCCGTTTATATTACCGATGGAAGATGTACACGTAAAACCGCTCTAATCCGGCTGAAACGTCGATATATGCAATAAAAACAGAACTTCTCCCCTTTCCTATATCTTACTCAGTATTTTAACGAGAAACAAATAGTTGATTGAAAGTTCAGTTTTTAAGGTTAATTTCTAATCAATAATGTGTTTGCATAATTTTTATCGGTTTTTAATGAATTAAGAGCAATAAACTGAAAGTTCACAAAAACGTGGAAAAACAGCAAAATATTGCCTAATTCGATGATATTTTGTTTATATCACATGAAAAGGGGATGATAAACGTCAAAATATTGCTGAATTCGATGATTTTTAGTACGAAACAAAATGCAAGAAAACTTGCTTAAAATGCAATTTTATGCGAAAATCTGAGATTTGAAGGCCAAAGCACATATCGTGATACTACATGAAATAGTATCGAAATATTGGTAAAAATGAATATATATACGTAATATCAAACTACATGAAAAACGTGAAAAAAGTCATTATTATACCAAATTTGAGGATTTTAACTTCGAATCATAGAGCGACGTTTCGTATTTTTTAGACCCTAGAAAAGACGTATAAAGATATTGCTTTCAATACAAATGATAAAAATCAATGTGTTTTCATTAGAATTAACTAAAATGTTCCTGATTTTCCGTTTATATTACCGATGGAAGATGTACACGTAAAACGGCTCTAATCCGGCTGAAACGTCGATATATGCAATAAAAACAGAACTTCTCCCCTTTTCAATATCTTACTCAGTATTTTAACGAGAAACAAATAGATGATTGAAAATGAAGTATTTAAGGTTATTTTCTGATCAATTATGTGTTTGCATAATTTTTATCGTATATTTAATGAATTAATAACAATAAACTGAAAATTCACAAAAACGTGGAAAAACGGCAAAATATTGCCTAATTCGATGATATTTTGTTTAAATCACATAAAGGAAAAGGGGATGATAAATGTCAAAATATTGCTAAATTCGATGATTTTTAAGTACAAAAGAAAATGCAAGAAAACTTGCTTAAAAACGCAAAATTTGAAAATTCTGAGATTTGAAGGCCATATAACATATCGTGAGAAAACATGAAGTAGTATTGATATATTGGTAAAAACGAATATATATACGTAAAATCAAACTACATGAATAACGTGAAAAAAGTCACTATATTACCATATTTGAGGATTTTAACTTCAAATCATAGAGCGAGGTTTCGTATTATTTAGATCCAAGAAAAGACATATGACAATGTTGTTTGAAACACAAATGATAAAAATCAATGTGTTTTCATTAGAATTAACTAAAATGTTCCTGATTTTCCGTTTATATTACCGATGGAAGATGTACACGTAAAAGCGCTCTAATCCGGCTGAAACGTCGATATATGCAATAAAAACAGAACTTCTCCCCTTTCCAATATCTTACTCAGTATTTTAACGAGAAACAAATAGTTGATTGAAAATTAAGTGTTTAAGGTTAATTTCTAATCTATTATGTGTTTGCACAATTTTTATCGTATTTTTAATGAATTAGGAGCAATAAACTGAAAGCTCACAAAAACGTGGAAAAACAGCAAAATATTGCCTAATTCGATGATATTTTGTTTATATCACATAAAGGAAAAGGGGATGATAAACGTCAAAATATTGCTGAATTCGATGATTTTTAGTACGAAACAAAATGCAAGAAAACTTGCTTAAAATGCAATTTTATGCGAAAATCTGAGATTTGAAGGCCAAAGCACATATCGTGATACTACATGAAATAGTATCGAAATATTGGTAAAAATGAATATATATACGTAATATCAAACTACATGAAAAACGTGAAAAAAGTCATTATTATACCAAATTTGAGGATTTTAACTTCGAATCATAGAGCGACGTTTCGTATTTTTTAGACCCTAGAAAAGACGTATAAAGATGTTGCTTCCAATACAAATGATAAAAATCAATGTGTTTTCATTAGAATTAACAAAAATATTCCTGATTTTCCGTTTATATTACCGATGGAAGATGTACACGTAAAACGGCTCTAATCCGGCTGAAACGTCGATATATGCAATAAAAACAGAACTTCTCCCCTTTTCAATATCTTATCTTGAGATCTTGAGGTTATCTTGAGATGATTTCGGGGCTTTAGTGTCCCCGCGGCCCGGTCCTCGACCAGGCCTCCACCCCCAGGAAGCAGCCCGTGACAACTGACTAACACCCAGGTACCTATTTTACTGCTAGGTAACAGGGGCATAGGGTGAAAGAAACTCTGCCCATTGTTTCTCGCCGGCGCCTGGAATCGAACCCAGGACCACAGGATCACAAGTCCAGCGTGCTGTCCGCTCGGCCGACCGGCTCCCTGGTCGGCCGAGTCGACTTCTTACTCAGTATTTTAATCTTACTCAGTATTTTAACGAGAAACAAATAGATGATTGAAAATGAAGTATTTAAGGTTATTTTCTGATCAATTATGTGTTTGCATAATTTTTATCGTATATTTAATGAATTAATAACAATAAACTGAAAATTCACAAAAACGTGGAAAAACGGCAAAATATTGCCTAATTCGATGATATTTTGTTTAAATCACATAAAGGAAAAGGGAATGATAAATGTCAAAATATTGCTAAATTCGATGATTTTTAGTTCAAAAGAAAATGCAAGAAAACTTGCTTAAAAATGCAGAATTTGAAAATTCTGAGATATGAAGGCCAAATCACATATCGTGAGAAAACATGAAGTAGTATCGAAATATTGGTAAAAACGAATATATATACGTAAAATCAAACTACATGAATAACGTGAAAAAAGTCACTATATTACCATATTTGAGGATTTTAACTTCAAATCATAGAGCGAGGTTTCGTATTATTTAGATCCAAGAAAAGACATATGACAATGTTGTTTGAAACACAAATGATAAAAATCAATGTGTTTTCATTAGAATTAACTAAAATGTTCCTGATTTTCCGTTTATATTACCGATGGAAGATGTACACGTAAAACCGCTCTAATCCGGCTGAAACGTCGATATATGCAATAAAAACAGAACTTCTCCCCTTTCCAATATCTTACTCAGTATTTTAACGAGAAACAAATAGTTGATTGAAAATTAAGTTTTTAAGGTTAATTTCTAATCAATAATGTGTTTGCATAATTTTTATCGGTTTTTAATGAATTAAGAGCAATAAACTGAAAGTTCACAAAAACGTGGAAAAACAGCAAAATATTGCCTAATTCGATGATATTTTGTTTATATCACATAAAGGAAAAGGGGATGATAAACGTCAAAATATTGCTGAATTCGATGATTTTTAGTACGAAACAAAATGCAAGAAAACTTGCTTAAAATGCAATTTTATGCGAAAATCTGAGATTTGAAGGCCAAAGCACATATCGTGATACTACATGAAATAGTATCGAAATATTGGTAAAAATGAATATATATACGTAATATCAAACTACATGAAAAACGTGAAAAAAGTCATTATTATACCAAATTTGAGGATTTTAACTTCGAATCATAGAGCGTCGTTTCGTATTTTTTAGACCCTAGAAAAGACGTATAAAGATGTTGCTTCCAATACAAATGATAAAAATCAATGTTTTCATTAGAATTAACTAAAATGTTCCTGATTTTCCGTTTATATTACCGATAGAAGATGTACACGTAAAACGGCTCTAATCCGGCTGAAACATCGATATATGCAATAAAAACAGAACTTCTCCCCTTTTCAATATCTTACTCAGTATTTTAACGAGAAACAAATAGATGATTGAAAATGAAGTATTTAAGGTTATTTTCTGATCAATTATGTGTTTGCATAATTTTTATCGTATATTTAATGAATTAATAACAATAAACTGAAAATTCACAAAAACGTGGAAAAACGGCAAAATATTGCCTAATTCGAAGATATTTTGTTTAAATCACATAAAGGAAAAGGGAATGATAAATGTCAAAATATTGCTAAATTCGATGATTTTTAGTTAAAAAAAAAAATGCAAGAAAACTTGCTTAAAAATGCAGAATTTGAAAATTCTGAGATATGAAGGCCAAATCACATATCGTGAGAAAACATGAAGTAGTATCGAAATATTGGTAAAAACGAATATATATACGTAAAATCAAACTAAATGAATAACGTAAAAAAAGTCACTATATTACCATATTTGAGGATTTTAACTTCAAATCATAGAGCGAGGTTTCGTATTATTTAGATCCAAGAAAAGACATATGACAATGTTGTTTGAAACACAAATGATAAAAATCAATGTTTTCATTAGAATTAACTAAAATGTTCCTGATTTTCCGTTTATATTACCGATGGAAGATGTACACGTAAAACCGCTCTAATCCGGCTGAAACGTCGATATATGCAATAAAAACAGAACTTCTCCCCTTTCCAACATCTTACTCAGTATTTTAACAAGAAACAAATAGTTGATTGAAAATTAAGTGTTTAAGGTTAATTTCTAATCAATTATGTGTTTGCACAATTTTTATCGTATTTTTAATGAATTAAGAGCAATAAACTGAAAGTTCACAAAAACGTGGAAAAACAGCAAAATATTGCCTAATTGGATGATATTTTGTTTATATCACATAAAGGAAAAGGGGATGATAAACGTCAAAATATTGCTGAATTCGATGATTTTTAGTACGAAACAAAATGCAAGAAAACTTGCTTAAAATGCAATTTTATTCAAAAATCTGAGATTTGAAGGCCAAAGCACATATCGTGATACTACATGAAATAGTATCGAAATATTGGTAAAAATGAATATATATACGTAATATCAAACTACATGAAAAACGTGAAAAAAGTCATTATTATACCAAATTTGAGGATTTTAACTTCGAATCATAGAGCGACGTTTCGTATTATTTAGATCCAAGAAAAGACATATGACAATGTTGTTTCAAATACAAATGATAAAAATCAATGTGTTTTCATTAGAATTAACTAAAATGTTCCTGATTTTCCGTTTATATTACCGATGGAAGATGTACACGTAAAACCGCTCTAATCCGGCTGAAACGTCGATATATGCAATAAAAACAGAACTTCTCCCCTTTCCAATATCTTACTCAGTATTTTAACGAGAAACAAATAGTTGATTGAAAATTCAGTTTTTAAGGTTAATTTCTAATCAATAATGTGTTTGCATAATTTTTATCGGTTTTTAATGAATTAAGAGCAATAAACTGAAAGTTCACAAAAACGTGGAAAAACAGCAAAATATTGCCTAATTGGATGATATTTTGTTTATATCACATAAAGGAAAAGGGAATGATAAACGTCAAAATATTGCTGAATTCGATGATTTTTAGTACGAAACAAAATGCAAGAAAACTTGCTTAAAATGCAATTTTATGCGAAAATCTGAGATATGAAGGCCAAAGCACATATCGTGATACTACATGAAATAGTATCTAAATATTGGTAAAAATGAAAATATATACGTAATATCAAACTACATGAAAAACGTGAAAAAAGTCATTATTATACCAAATTTGAGGATTTTAACTTCGAATCATAGAGCGACGTTTCGTATTTTTTAGACCCTAGAAAAGACGTATAAAGATGTTGCTTCCAATACAAATGATAAAAATTAATGTGTTTTCATTAGAATTAACTAAAATGTTCCTGATTTTCCGTTTATATTACCGATGGAAGATGTACACGTAAAACGGCTCTAATCCGGCTGAAACGTCGATATATGCAATAAAAACAGAACTTCTCCCCTTTTCAATATCTTACTCAGTATTTTAACGAGAAACAAATAGATGATTGAAAATGAAGTATTTAATGTTATTTTCTGATCAATTATGTGTTTGCATAATTTTTATCGTATATTTAATGAATTAATAACAATAAACTGAAAATTCACAAAAACGTGGAAAAACGGCAAAATATTGCCTAATTCGATGGTATTTTGTTTAAATCACATAAAGGAAAAGGGAATGATAAATCTCAAAATATTGCTAAATTCGATGATTCTTAGTTCAAAAGAAAATGCAAGAAAACTTGCTTAAAAATGCAAAATTTGTAAATTCTGAGATTTGAAGGCCAAGTCACATATCGTGAGAAATATGAAGTAGTATCGAAATATTGGTAAAAACGAATATATATACGTAAAATCAAACTACATGAATAACGTGAAAAAAGTCACTATATTACCATATTTGAGGATTTTAACTTCAAATCATAGAGCGAGGTTTCGTATTATTTTGATCCAAGAAAAGACATATGACAATGTTGTTTGAAACACAAATGATAAAAAATCAATGTGTTTTCATTAGAATTAACTAAAATATTCCTGATTTTCCGTTTATATTACCGATGGAAGATGTACACGTAAAACCGCTCTAATCCGGCTGAAACGTCGATATATGCAATAAAAACAGAACTTCTCCCCTTTCCAATATCTTACTCAGTATTTTAACGAGAAACAAATAGTTGATTGAAAATTAAGTGTTTAAGGTTAATTTTTAATCAATTATGTGTTTGCATAATTTTTATCGTATTTTTAATGAATTAAGAGCAATAAACTGAAAGTTCACAAAAACGTGGAAAAACAGCAAAATATTGCCTAATTCGATGATATTTTGTTTATATCACATAAAGGAAAAGGGGATGATAAACGTCAAAATATTGCTGAATTCGATGATTTTTAGTACGAAACAAAATGCAAGAAAACTTGCTTAAAATGCAATTTTATGCGAAAATCTGAGATATGAAGGCCAAAGCACATATCGTGATTCTACATGAAATAGTATCGAAATATTGGTAAAAATGAATATATATACGTAATATCAAACTACATGAAAAACGTGAAAAAAGTCATTATTATACCAAATTTGAGGATTTTAACTTCGAATCATAGAGCGACGTTTCGTATTTTTTAGACCCTAGAAAAGACGTATAAAGATGTTGCTTCCAATACAAATGATAAAAATCAATGTGTTTTCATTAGAATTAACTAAAATGTTCCTGATTTTCCGTTTATATTACCGATGGAAGATGTACACGTAAAACGGCTCTAATCCGGCTGAAACATCGATATATGCAATAAAAACAGAACTTCTCCCCTTTTCAATATCTTACTCAGTATTTTAACGAGAAACAAATAGATGATTGAAAATGAAGTATTTAAGGTTATTTTCTGATCAATTATGTGTTTGCATAATTTTTATCGTATATTTAATGAATTATTAACAATAAACTGAAAATTCACAAAAACGTGGAAAAACGGCAAAATATTGCCTAATTCGATGATATTTTGTTTAAATCACATAAAGGAAAAGGGAATGATAAATGTCAAAATATTGCTATATTCGATGAATTTTAGTACAAAAGAAAATGCAAGAAAACTTGCTTAAAATGCAAAATTTGAAAATTCTGAGATTTGAATGCCAAATCACATATCGTGAGAAAACATGAAGTAGTATAGAAATATTGGTAAAAACGAATATATATACGTAAAATCAAACTACATGAATAACGTGAAAAAAGTCACTATATTACCATATTTGAGGATTTTAACTTCAAATCATAGAGCGAGGTTTCGTATTATTTAGATCCAAGAAAAGACATATGACAATGTTGTTTCAAATACAAATGATAAAAATCAATGTGTTTTCATTAGAATTAACTAAAAATTTCCTGATTTTCCGTTTATATTACCGATGGAATATGTACACGTAAAACCGCTCTAATCCGGCTGAAACGTCGATATATGCAATAAAAACAGAACTTCTCCCCTTTCCAATATCTTACTCAGTATTTTAACGAGAAACAAATAGTTGATTGAAAATTAAGTTTTTAAGGTTAATTTCTAATCAATAATGTGTTTGCATAATTTTTATCGGTTTTTAATGAATTAAGAGCAATAAACTGAAAGTTCACAAAAACGTGGAAAAACAGCAAAATATTGCCTAATTCGATGATATTTTGTTTATATCACATAAAGGAAAAGGGGATGATAAACGTCAAAATATTGCTGAATTCGATGATTTTTAGTACGAAACAAAATGCAAGAAAACTTGCTTAAAATGCAATTTTATGCGAAAATCTGAGATTTGAAGGCCAAAGCACATATCGTGATACTACATGAAATAGTATCGAAATATTGGTAAAAATGAATATATATACGTAATATCAAACTACATGAAAAACGTGAAAAAAGTCATTATTATACCAAATTTGAGGATTTTAACTTCGAATCATAGAGCGTCGTTTCGTATTTTTTAGACCCTAGAAAAGACGTATAAAGATGTTGCTTCCAATACAAATGATAAAAATCAATGTTTTCATTAGAATTAACTAAAATGTTCCTGATTTTCCGTTTATATTACCGATGGAAGATGTACACGTAAAACGGCTCTAATCCGGCTGAAACATCGATATATGCAATAAAAACAGAACTTCTCCCCTTTTCAATATCTTACTCAGTATTTTAACGAGAAACAAATAGATGATTGAAAATGAAGTATTTAAGGTTATTTGCTGATCAATTATGTGTTTGCATAATTTTTATCGTATATTTAATGAATTAATAACAATAAACTGAAAATTCACAAAAACGTGGAAAAACGGCAAAATATTGCCTAATTCGAAGATATTTTGTTTAAATCACATAAAGGAAAAGGGAATGATAAATGTCAAAACATTGCTAAATTCGATGATTTTTAGTTCAAAAAAAAATGCAAGAAAACTTGCTTAAAAATGCAGAATTTGACAATTCTGAGATATGAAGGCCAAATCACATATCGTGAGAAAACATGAAGTAGTATCGAAATATTGGTAAAAACGAATATATATACGTAAAATCAAACTACATGAATAACGTAAAAAAAGTCACTATATTACCATATTTGAGGATTTTAACTTCAAATCATAGAGCGAGGTTTCGTATTATTTAGATCCAAGAAAAGACATATGACAATGTTGTTTGAAACACAAATGATAAAAATCAATGTGTTTTCATTAGAATTAACTAAAATGTTCCTGATTTTCCGTTTATATTACCGATGGAAGATGTACACGTAAAACCGCTCTAATCCGGCTGAAACGTCGATATATGCAATAAAAACAGAACTTCTCCCCTTTCCAATATCTTACTCAGTATTTTAACGAGAAACAAATAGTTGATTGAAAATTAAGTGTTTAAGGTTAATTTCTAATCAATTATGTGTTTGCACAATTTTTATCGTATTTTTAATGAATTAAGAGCAATAAACTGAAAGTTCACAAAAACGTGGAAAAACAGCAAAATATTGCCTAATTGGATGATATTTTGTTTATATCACATAAAGGAAAAGGGGATGATAAACGTCAAAATATTGCTGAATTCGATGATTTTTAGTACGAAACAAAATGCAAGAAAACTTGCTTAAAATGCAATTTTATGCGAAAATCTGAGATATGAAGGCCAAAGCACATATCGTGATACTACATGAAATAGTATCGAAATATTGGTAAAAATGAAAATATATACGTAATATCAAACTACATGAAAAACGTGAAAAAAGTCATTATTATACCAAATTTGAGGATTTTAACTTCGAATCATAGAGCGACGTTTCGTATTTTTTAGACCCTAGAAAAGACGTATAAAGATGTTGCTTCCAATACAAATGATAAAAATTAATGTGTTTTCATTAGAATTAACTAAAATGTTCCTGATTTTCCGTTTATATTACCGATGGAAGATGTACACGTAAAACGGCTCTAATCCGGCTGAAACGTCGATATATGCAATAAAAACAGAACTTCTCCCCTTTTCAATATCTTACTCAGTATTTTAACGAGAAACAAATAGATGATTGAAAATGAAGTATTTAAGGTTATTTTCTGATCAATTATGTGCTTGTATAATTTTTATCGTATATTTAATGAATTAATAACAATAAACTGAAAATTCCCAAAAACGTGGAAAAACGGTAAAATATTGCATAATTCGATGGTATTTTGTTTAAATCACATAAAGGAAAAAGGGATGATAAAGGTCAAAATATTGCTATATTCGATGATTTTTAGTACAAAAGAAAATGCAAGAAAACTTGCTTAAAATGCAAAATTTGAAAATTCTGAGATTTGAATGCCAAATCACATATCGTGAGAAAACATGAAGTAGTATAGAAATATTGGTAAAAACGAATATATATACGTAAAATCAAAATACATGAATAACGTGAAAAAAGTCACTATATTACCATATTTGAGGATTTTAACTTCAAATCATAGAGCGAGGTTTCGTATTATTTAGATCCAAGAAAAGACATATGACAATGTTGTTTCAAATACAAATGATAAAAATCAATGTGTTTTCATTAGAATTAACTAAAAATTTCCTGATTTTCCGTTTATATTACCGATGGAATATGTACACGTAAAACCGCTCTAATCCGGCTGAAACGTCGATATATGCAATAAAAACAGAACTTCTCCCCTTTCCAATATCTTACTCAGTATTTTAACGAGAAACAAATAGTTGATTGAAAATTAAGTTTTTAAGGTTAATTTCTAATCAATAATGTGTTTGCATAATTTTTATCGGTTTTTAATGAATTAAGAGCAATAAACTGAAAGTTCACAAAAACGTGGAAAAACAGCAAAATATTGCCTAATTCGATGATATTTTGTTTATATCACATAAAGGAAAAGGGGATGATAAACGTCAAAATATTGCTGAATTCGATGATTTTTAGTACGAAACAAAATGCAAGAAAACTTGCTTAAAATGCAATTTTATGCGAAAATCTGAGATTTGAAGGCCAAAGCACATATCGTGATACTACATGAAATAGTATCGAAATATTGGTAAAAATGAATATATATACGTAATATCAAACTACATGAAAAACGTGAAAAAAGTCATTATTATACCAAATTTGAGGATTTTAACTTCGAATCATAGAGCGTCGTTTCGTATTTTTTAGACCCTAGAAAAGACGTATAAAGATGTTGCTTCCAATACAAATGATAAAAATCAATGTTTTCATTAGAATTAACTAAAATGTTCCTGATTTTCCGTTTATATTACCGATGGAAGATGTACACGTAAAACGGCTCTAATCCGGCTGAAACATCGATATATGCAATAAAAACAGAACTTCTCCCCTTTTCAATATCTTACTCAGTATTTTAACGAGAAACAAATAGATGATTGAAAATGAAGTATTTAAGGTTATTTGCTGATCAATTATGTGTTTGCATAATTTTTATCGTATATTTAATGAATTAATAACAATAAACTGAAAATTCACAAAAACGTGGAAAAACGGCAAAATATTGCCTAATTCGAAGATATTTTGTTTAAATCACATAAAGGAAAAGGGAATGATAAATGTCAAAACATTGCTAAATTCGATGATTTTTAGTTAAAAAAAAAATGCAAGAAAACTTGCTTAAAAATGCAGAATTTGAAAATTCTGAGATATGAAGGCCAAATCACATATCGTGAGAAAACATAAAGTAGTATCGAAATATTGGTAAAAACGAATATATATACGTAAAATCAAACTACATGAATAACGTAAAAAAAGTCACTATATTACCATATTTGAGGATTTTAACTTCAAATCATAGAGCGAGGTTTCGTATTATTTAGATCCAAGAAAAGACATATGACAATGTTGTTTGAAACACAAATGATAAAAATCAATGTGTTTTCATTAGAATTAACTAAAATGTTCCTGATTTTCCGTTTATATTACCGATGGAAGATGTACACGTAAAACCGCTCTAATCCGGCTGAAACGTCGATATATGCAATAAAAACAGAACTTCTCCCCTTTCCAATATCTTACTCAGTATTTTAACGAGAAACAAATAGTTGATTGAAAATTAAGTGTTTAAGGTTAATTTCTAATCAATTATGTGTTTGCACAATTTTTATCGTATTTTTAATGAATTAAGAGCAATAAACTGAAAGTTCACAAAAACGTGGAAAAACAGCAAAATATTGCCTAATTGGATGATATTTTGTTTATATCACATAAAGGAAAAGGGGATGATAAACGTCAAAATATTGCTGAATTCGATGATTTTTAGTACGAAACAAAATGCAAGAAAACTTGCTTAAAATGCAATTTTATGCGAAAATCTGAGATATGAAGGCCAAAGCACATATCGTGATACTACATGAAATAGTATCGAAATATTGGTAAAAATGAAAATATATACGTAATATCAAACTACATGAAAAACGTGAAAAAAGTCATTATTATACCAAATTTGAGGATTTTAACTTCGAATCATATAGCGACGTTTCGTATTTTTTAGACCCTAGAAAAGACGTATAAAGATGTTGCTTCCAATACAAATGATAAAAATTAATGTGTTTTCATTAGAATTAACTAAAATGTTCCTGATTTTCCGTTTATATTACCGATGGAAGATGTACACGTAAAACGGCTCTAATCCGGCTGAAACGTCGATATATGCAATAAAAACAGAACTTCTCCACTTTTCAATATCTTACTCAGTATTTTAACGAGAAACAAATAGATGATTGAAAATGAAGTATTTAATGTTATTTTCTGATCAATTATGTGTTTGCATAATTTTTATCGTATATTTAATGAATTAATAACAATAAACTGAAAATTCACAAAAACGTGGAAAAACGGCAAAATATTGCCTAATTCGATGGTATTTTGTTTAAATCACATAAAGGAAAAGGGAATGATAAATCTCAAAATATTGCTAAATTCGATGATTCTTAGTTCAAAAGAAAATGCAAGAAAACTTGCTTAAAAATGCAAAATTTGTAAATTCTGAGATTTGAAGGCCAAATCACATATCGTGAGAAATATGAAGTAGTATCGAAATATTGGTAAAAACGAATATATATACGTAAAATCAAACTACATGAATAACGTGAAAAAAGTCACTATATTACCATATTTGAGGATTTTAACTTCAAATCATAGAGCGAGGTTTCGTATTATTTTGATCCAAGAAAAGACATATGACAATGTTGTTTGAAACACAAATGATAAAAAATCAATGTGTTTTCATTAGAATTAACTAAAATGTTCCTGATTTTCCGTTTATATTACCGATGGAAGATGTACACGTAAAACCGCTCTAATCCAGCTGAAACGTCGATATATGCAATAAAAACAGAACTTCTCCCCTTTCCAATATCTTACTCAGTATTTTAACGAGAAACAAATAGTTGATTGAAAATTAAGTGTTTAAGGTTAATTTTTAATCAATTATGTGTTTGCATAATTTTTATCGTATTTTTAATGAATTAAGAGCAATAAACTGAAAGTTCACCAAAACGTGGAAAAACAACAAAATATTGCCTAATTCGATGATATTTTGTTTATATCACATAAAGGAAAAGGGGATGATAAACGTCAAAATATTGCTGAATTCGATGATTTTTAGTACGAAACAAAATGCAAGAAAACTTGCTTAAAATGCAATTTTAAGCGAAAATATGAGATATGAAGGCCAAAGCACATATCGTGATACTACATGAAATAGTATCGAAATATTGGTAAAAATGAATATATATACGTAATATCAAACTACATGAAAAACGTGAAAAAAGTCATTATTATACCAAATTTGAGGATTTTAACTTCGAATCATAGAGCGACGTTTCGTATTTTTTAGACCCTAGAAAAGACGTATAAAGATGTTGCTTCCAATACAAATGATAAAAATTAATGTGTTTTCATTAGAATTAACTAAAATGTTCCTGATTTTCCGTTTATATTACCGATGGAAGATGTACACGTAAAACGGCTCTAATCCGGCTGAAACGTCGATATATGCAATAAAAACAGAACTTCTCCCCTTTTCAATATCTTACTCAGTATTTTAACGAGAAACAAATAGATGATTGAAAATGAAGTATTTAAGGTTATTTTCTGATCAATTATGTGCTTGCATAATTTTTATCGTATATTTAATGAATTAATAACAATAAACTGAAAATTCCCAAAAACGTGGAAAAACGGTAAAATATTGCATAATTCGATGGTATTTTGTTTAAATCACATAAAGGAAAAAGGGATGATAAAGGTCAAAATATTGCTATATTCGATGATTTTTAGTACAAAAGAAAATGCAAGAAAACTTGCTTAAAATGCAAAATTTGAAAATTCTGAGATTTGAATGCCAAATCACATATCGTGAGAAAACATGAAGTAGTATAGAAATATTGGTAAAAACGAATATATATACGTAAAATCAAAATACATGAATAACGTGAAAAAAGTCACTATATTACCATATTTGAGGATTTTAACTTCAAATCATAGAGCGAGGTTTCGTATTATTTAGATCCAAGAAAAGACATATGACAATGTTGTTTCAAATACAAATGATAAAAATCAATGTGTTTTCATTAGAATTAACTAAAAATTTCCTGATTTTCCGTTTATATTACCGATGGAATATGTACACGTAAAACCGCTCTAATCCGGCTGAAACGTCGATATATGCAATAAAAACAGAACTTCTCCCCTTTCCAATATCTTACTCAGTATTTTAACGAGAAACAAATAGTTGATTGAAAATTAAGTTTTTAAGGTTAATTTCTAATCAATAATGTGTTTGCATAATTTTTATCGGTTTTTAATGAATTAAGAGCAATAAACTGAAAGTTCACAAAAACGTGGAAAAACAGCAAAATATTGCCTAATTCGATGATATTTTGTTTATATCACATAAAGGAAAAGGGGATGATAAACGTCAAAATATTGCTGAATTCGATGATTTTTAGTACGAAACAAAATGCAAGAAAACTTGCTTAAAATGCAATTTTATGCGAAAATCTGAGATTTGAAGGCCAAAGCACATATCGTGATACTACATGAAATAGTATCGAAATATTGGTAAAAATGAATATATATACGTAATATCAAACTACATGAAAAACGTGAAAAAAGTCATTATTATACCAAATTTGAGGATTTTAACTTCGAATCATAGAGCGTCGTTTCGTATTTTTTAGACCCTAGAAAAGACGTATAAAGATGTTGCTTCCAATACAAATGATAAAAATCAATGTTTTCATTAGAATTAACTAAAATGTTCCTGATTTTCCGTTTATATTACCGATGGAAGATGTACACGTAAAACGGCTCTAATCCGGCTGAAACATCGATATATGCAATAAAAACAGAACTTCTTCCCTTTACAATATCTTACTCAGTATTTTAACGAGAAACAAATAGATGATTGAAAATGAAGTATTTAAGGTTATTTGCTGATCAATTATGTGTTTGCATAATTTTTATCGTATATTTAATGAATTAATAACAATAAACTGAAAATTCACAAAAACGTGGAAAAACGGCAAAATATTGCCTAATTCGAAGATATTTTGTTTAAATCACATAAAGGAAAAGGGAATGATAAATGTCAAAACATTGCTAAATTCGATGATTTTTAGTTAAAAAAAAAATGCAAGAAAACTTGCTTAAAAATGCAGAATTTGAAAATTCTGAGATATGAAGGCCAAATCACATATCGTGAGAAAACATAAAGTAGTATCGAAATATTGGTAAAAACGAATATATATACGTAAAATCAAACTACATGAATAACGTAAAAAAAGTCACTATATTACCATATTTGAGGATTTTAACTTCAAATCATAGAGCGAGGTTTCGTATTATTTAGATCCAAGAAAAGACATATGACAATGTTGTTTGAAACACAAATGATAAAAATCAATGTGTTTTCATTAGAATTAACTAAAATGTTCCTGATTTTCCGTTTATATTACCGATGGAAGATGTACACGTAAAACCGCTCTAATCCGGCTGAAACGTCGATATATGCAATAAAAACAGAACTTCTCCCCTTTCCAATATCTTACTCAGTATTTTAACGAGAAACAAATAGTTGATTGAAAATTAAGTGTTTAAGGTTAATTTCTAATCAATTATGTGTTTGCACAATTTTTATCGTATTTTTAATGAATTAAGAGCAATAAACTGAAAGTTCACAAAAACGTGGAAAAACAGCAAAATATTGCCTAATTGGATGATATTTTGTTTATATCACATAAAGGAAAAGGGGATGATAAACGTCAAAATATTGCTGAATTCGATGATTTTTAGTACGAAACAAAATGCAAGAAAACTTGCTTAAAATGCAATTTTATGCGAAAATCTGAGATATGAAGGCCAAAGCACATATCGTGATACTACATGAAATAGTATCGAAATATTGGTAAAAATGAAAATATATACGTAATATCAAACTACATGAAAAACGTGAAAAAAGTCATTATTATACCAAATTTGAGGATTTTAACTTCGAATCATATAGCGACGTTTCGTATTTTTTAGACCCTAGAAAAGACGTATAAAGATGTTGCTTCCAATACAAATGATAAAAATTAATGTGTTTTCATTAGAATTAACTAAAATGTTCCTGATTTTCCGTTTATATTACCGATGGAAGATGTACACGTAAAACGGCTCTAATCCGGCTGAAACGTCGATATATGCAATAAAAACAGAACTTCTCCACTTTTCAATATCTTACTCAGTATTTTAACGAGAAACAAATAGATGATTGAAAATGAAGTATTTAATGTTATTTTCTGATCAATTATGTGTTTGCATAATTTTTATCGTATATTTAATGAATTAATAACAATAAACTGAAAATTCACAAAAACGTGGAAAAACGGCAAAATATTGCCTAATTCGATGGTATTTTGTTTAAATCACATAAAGGAAAAGGGAATGATAAATCTCAAAATATTGCTAAATTCGATGATTCTTAGTTCAAAAGAAAATGCAAGAAAACTTGCTTAAAAATGCAAAATTTGTAAATTCTGAGATTTGAAGGCCAAATCACATATCGTGAGAAATATGAAGTAGTATCGAAATATTGGTAAAAACGAATATATATACGTAAAATCAAACTACATGAATAACGTGAAAAAAGTCACTATATTACCATATTTGAGGATTTTAACTTCAAATCATAGAGCGAGGTTTCGTATTATTTTGATCCAAGAAAAGGCATATGACAATGTTGTTTGAAACACAAATGATAAAAAATCAATGTGTTTTCATTAGAATTAACTAAAATGTTCCTGATTTTCCGTTTATATTACCGATGGAAGATGTACACGTAAAACCGCTCTAATCCAGCTGAAACGTCGATATATGCAATAAAAACAGAACTTCTCCCCTTTCCAATATCTTACTCAGTATTTTAACGAGAAACAAATAGTTGATTGAAAATTAAGTGTTTAAGGTTAATTTTTAATCAATTATGTGTTTGCATAATTTTTATCGTATTTTTAATGAATTAAGAGCAATAAACTGAAAGTTCACCAAAACGTGGAAAAACAACAAAATATTTCCTAATTCGATGATATTTTGTTTATATCACATAAAGGAAAAGGGGATGATAAACGTCAAAATATTGCTGAATTCGATGATTTTTAGTACGAAACAAAATGCAAGAAAACTTGCTTAAAATGCAATTTTAAGCGAAAATATGAGATATGAAGGCCAAAGCACATATCGTGATACTACATGAAATAGTATCGAAATATTGGTAAAAATGAATATATATACGTAATATCAAACTACATGAAAAACGTGAAAAAAGTCATTATTATACCAAATTTGAAGATTTTAACTTCGAATCATAGAGCGACGTTTCGTATTTTTTAAGCCCTAGAAAAGACGTATAAAGATGTTGCTTCCAATACAAATGATAAAAATCAATGTGTTTTCATTAGAATTAACTAAAATGTTCCTGATTTTCCGTTTATATTACTGATGGAAGATGTACACGTAAAACGGCTCTAATCCGGCTGAAACATCGATATATGCAATAAAAACAGACCTTCTTCCCTTTTCAATATCTTACTCAGTATTTTAACGAGAAACAAATAGATGATTGAAAATGAAGTATTTAAGGTTATTTTCTGATCAATTATGTGTTTGCATAATTTTTATCGTATATTTAATGAATTAATAACAATAAACTGAAAATTCACAAAAACGTGGAAAAACGGCAAAATATTGCCTAATTCGATGATATTTTGTTTAAATCACATAAAGTAAAAGGGAATGATAAATGTCAAAATATTGCTAAATTCGATGATTTTTAGTTCAAAAGAAAATGCAAGAAAACTTGATTAAAAATGCAGAATTTGAAAATTCTGAGATATGAAGGCCAAATCACATATCGTGAGAAAACATGAAGTAGTATCGAAATATTGGTAAAAACGAATATATATACGTAAAATCAAACTACATGAATAACGTGAAAAAAGTCACTATATTACCATATTTGAGGATTTTAACTTCAAATCATAGAGCGAGGTTTCGTATTATTTAGATCCAAGAAAAGACATATGACAATGTTGTTTGAAACACAAATGATAAAAATCAATGTGTTTTCATTAGAATTAACTAAAATGTTACTGATTTTCCGTTTATATTACCGATGGAAGATGTACACGTAAAACCGCTCTAATCCGGCTGAAACGTCGATATATGCAATAAAAACAGAACTTCTCCCCTTTCCAATATCTTACTCAGTATTTTAACGAGAAACAAATAGTTGATTGAAAATTAAGTGTTTAAGGTTAATTTCTAATCAATTATGTGTTTGCACAATTTTTATCGTATTTCTAATGAATTAAGAGCAATAAACTGAAAGTTCACAAAAACGTGGAAAAACAGCAAAATATTGCCTAATTGGATGATATTTTGTTTATATCACATAAAGGAAAAGGGGATGATAAACGTCAAAATATTGCTGAATTCGATGATTTTTAGTACGAAACAAAATGCAAGAAAACTTGCTTAAAATGCAATTTTATTCAAAAATCTGAGATTTGAAGGCCAAAGCACATATCGTGATACTACATGAAATAGTATCGAAATATTGGTAAAAATGAATATATATACGTAATATCAAACTTCATGAAAAACGTGAAAAAAGTCATTATTATACCAAATTTGAGGATTTTAACTTCGAATCATAGAGCGACGTTTCGTATTTTTTAGACCCTAGAAAAGACGTATAAAGATGTTGCTTTCAATACAAATGATAAAAATCAATGTGTTTTCATTAGAATTAACTAAAATGTTCCTGATTTTCCGTTTATATTACCGATGAAAGATGTACACGTAAAACGGCTCTAATCCGGCTGAAACGTCGATATATGCAATAAAAACAGAACTTCTCCCCTTTTCAATATCTTACTCAGTATTTTAACGAGAAACAAATAGATGATTGAAAATGAAGTATTTAAGGTTATTTTCTGATCAATTATGTGCTTGCATAATTTTTATCGTATATTTAATGAATTAATAACAATAAACTGAAAATTCCCAAAAACGTGGAAAAACGGTAAAATATTGCCTAATTCGATGGTATTTTGTTTAAATCACATAAAGGAAAAAGGGATGATAAAGGTCAAAATATTGCTATATTCGATGATTTTTAGTACAAAAGAAAATGCAAGAAAACTTGCTTAAAATGCAAAATTTGAAAATTCTGAGATTTGAATGCCAAATCACATATCGTGAGAAAACATGAAGTAGTATAGAAATATTGGTAAAAACGAATATATATACGTAAAATCAAAATACATGAATAACGTGAAAAAAGTCACTATATTACCATATTTGAGGATTTTAACTTCAAATCATAGAGCGAGGTTTTGTATTATTTAGATCCAAGAAAAGACATATGACAATGTTGTTTCAAATACAAATGATAAAAATCAATGTGTTTTCATTAGAATTAACTAAAAATTTCCTGATTTTCCGTTTATATTACCGATGGAATATGTACACGTAAAACCGCTCTAATCCGGCTGAAACGTCGATATAAGCAATAAAAACAGAACTTCTCCCCTTTCCAATATCTTACTCAGTATTTTAACGAGAAACAAATAGTTGATTGAAAATTAAGTTTTTAAGGTTAATTTCTAATCAATAATGTGTTTGCATAATTTTTATCGGTTTTTAATGAATTAAGAGCAATAAACTGAAAGTTCACAAAAACGTGGAAAAACAGCAAAATATTGCCTAATTCGATGATATTTTGTTTATATCACATAAAGGAAAAGGGGATGATAAACGTCAAAATATTGCTGAATTCGATGATTTTTAGTACGAAACAAAATGCAAGAAAACTTGCTTAAAATGCAATTTTATGCGAAAATCTGAGATTTGAAGGCCAAAGCACATATCGTGATACTACATGAAATAGTATCGAAATATTGGTAAAAATGAATATATATACGTAATATCAAACTACATGAAAAACGTGAAAAAAGTCATTATTATACCAAATTTGAGGATTTTAACTTCGAATCATAGAGCGTCGTTTCGTATTTTTTAGACCCTAGAAAAGACGTATAAAGATGTTGCTTCCAATACAAATGATAAAAATCAATGTTTTCATTAGAATTAACTAAAATGTTCCTGATTTTCCGTTTATATTACCGATGGAAGATGTACACGTAAAACCGCTCTAATCCAGCTGAAACGTCGATATATGCAATAAAAACAGAACTTCTCCCCTTTCCAATATCTTACTCAGTATTTTAACGAGAAACAAATAGTTGATTGAAAATTAAGTGTTTAAGGTTAATTTTTAATCAATTATGTGTTTGCATAATTTTTATCGTATTTTTAATGAATTAAGAGCAATAAACTGAAAGTTCACCAAAACGTGGAAAAACAACAAAATATTTCCTAATTCGATGATATTTTGTTTATATCACATAAAGGAAAAGGGGATGATAAACGTCAAAATATTGCTGAATTCGATGATTTTTAGTACGAAACAAAATGCAAGAAAACTTGCTTAAAATGCAATTTTAAGCGAAAATATGAGATATGAAGGCCAAAGCACATATCGTGATACTACATGAAATAGTATCGAAATATTGGTAAAAATGAATATATATACGTAATATCAAACTACATGAAAAACGTGAAAAAAGTCATTATTATACCAAATTTGAAGATTTTAACTTCGAATCATAGAGCGACGTTTCGTATTTTTTAAGCCCTAGAAAAGACGTATAAAGATGTTGCTTCCAATACAAATGATAAAAATCAATGTGTTTTCATTAGAATTAACTAAAATGTTCCTGATTTTCCGTTTATATTACTGATGGAAGATGTACACGTAAAACGGCTCTAATCCGGCTGAAACATCGATATATGCAATAAAAACAGACCTTCTTCCCTTTTCAATATCTTACTCAGTATTTTAACGAGAAACAAATAGATGATTGAAAATGAAGTATTTAAGGTTATTTTCTGATCAATTATGTGTTTGCATAATTTTTATCGTATATTTAATGAATTAATAACAATAAACTGAAAATTCACAAAAACGTGGAAAAACGGCAAAATATTGCCTAATTCGATGATATTTTGTTTAAATCACATAAAGTAAAAGGGAATGATAAATGTCAAAATATTGCTAAATTCGATGATTTTTAGTTCAAAAGAAAATGCAAGAAAACTTGATTAAAAATGCAGAATTTGAAAATTCTGAGATATGAAGGCCAAATCACATATCGTGAGAAAACATGAAGTAGTATCGAAATATTGGTAAAAACGAATATATATACGTAAAATCAAACTACATGAATAACGTGAAAAAAGTCACTATATTACCATATTTGAGGATTTTAACTTCAAATCATAGAGCGAGGTTTCGTATTATTTAGATCCAAGAAAAGACATATGACAATGTTGTTTGAAACACAAATGATAAAAATCAATGTGTTTTCATTAGAATTAACTAAAATGTTACTGATTTTCCGTTTATATTACCGATGGAAGATGTACACGTAAAACCGCTCTAATCCGGCTGAAACGTCGATATATGCAATAAAAACAGAACTTCTCCCCTTTCCAATATCTTACTCAGTATTTTAACGAGAAACAAATAGTTGATTGAAAATTAAGTGTTTAAGGTTAATTTCTAATCAATTATGTGTTTGCACAATTTTTATCGTATTTCTAATGAATTAAGAGCAATAAACTGAAAGTTCACAAAAACGTGGAAAAACAGCAAAATATTGCCTAATTCGATGATATTTTGTTTATATCACATAAAGGAAAAGGGGATGATAAACGTCAAAATATTGCTGAATTCGATGATTTTTAGTACGAAACAAAATGCAAGAAAACTTGCTTAAAATGCAATTTTATTCAAAAATCTGAGATTTGAAGGCCAAAGCACATATCGTGATACTACATGAAATAGTATCGAAATATTGGTAAAAATGAATATATATACGTAATATCAAACTTCATGAAAAACGTGAAAAAAGTCATTATTATACCAAATTTGAGGATTTTAACTTCGAATCATAGAGCGACGTTTCGTATTTTTTAGACCCTAGAAAAGACGTATAAAGATGTTGCTTTCAATACAAATGATAAAAATCAATGTGTTTTCATTAGAATTAACTAAAATGTTCCTGATTTTCCGTTTATATTACCGATGAAAGATGTACACGTAAAACGGCTCTAATCCGGCTGAAACGTCGATATATGCAATAAAAACAGAACTTCTCCCCTTTTCAATATCTTACTCAGTATTTTAACGAGAAACAAATAGATGATTGAAAATGAAGTATTTAAGGTTATTTTCTGATCAATTATGTGCTTGCATAATTTTTATCGTATATTTAATGAATTAATAACAATAAACTGAAAATTCCCAAAAACGTGGAAAAACGGTAAAATATTGCCTAATTCGATGGTATTTTGTTTAAATCACATAAAGGAAAAAGGGATGATAAAGGTCAAAATATTGCTATATTCGATGATTTTTAGTACAAAAGAAAATGCAAGAAAACTTGCTTAAAATGCAAAATTTGAAAATTCTGAGATTTGAATGCCAAATCACATATCGTGAGAAAACATGAAGTAGTATAGAAATATTGGTAAAAACGAATATATATACGTAAAATCAAAATACATGAATAACGTGAAAAAAGTCACTATATTACCATATTTGAGGATTTTAACTTCAAATCATAGAGCGAGGTTTTGTATTATTTAGATCCAAGAAAAGACATATGACAATGTTGTTTCAAATACAAATGATAAAAATCAATGTGTTTTCATTAGAATTAACTAAAAATTTCCTGATTTTCCGTTTATATTACCGATGGAATATGTACACGTAAAACCGCTCTAATCCGGCTGAAACGTCGATATAAGCAATAAAAACAGAACTTCTCCCCTTTCCAATATCTTACTCAGTATTTTAACGAGAAACAAATAGTTGATTGAAAATTAAGTTTTTAAGGTTAATTTCTAATCAATAATGTGTTTGCATAATTTTTATCGGTTTTTAATGAATTAAGAGCAATAAACTGAAAGTTCACAAAAACGTGGAAAAACAGCAAAATATTGCCTAATTCGATGATATTTTGTTTATATCACATAAAGGAAAAGGGGATGATAAACGTCAAAATATTGCTGAATTCGATGATTTTTAGTACGAAACAAAATGCAAGAAAACTTGCTTAAAATGCAATTTTATGCGAAAATCTGAGATTTGAAGGCCAAAGCACATATCGTGATACTACATGAAATAGTATCGAAATATTGGTAAAAATGAATATATATACGTAATATCAAACTACATGAAAAACGTGAAAAAAGTCATTATTATACCAAATTTGAGGATTTTAACTTCGAATCATAGAGCGTCGTTTCGTATTTTTTAGACCCTAGAAAAGACGTATAAAGATGTTGCTTCCAATACAAATGATAAAAATCAATGTTTTCATTAGAATTAACTAAAATGTTCCTGATTTTCCGTTTATATTACCGATGGAAGATGTACACGTAAAACGGCTCTAATCCGGCTGAAACATCGATATATGCAATAAAAACAGAACTTCTCCCCTTTTCAATATCTTACTCAGTATTTTAACGAGAAACAAATAGATGATTGAAAATGAAGTATTTAAGGTTATTTGCTGATCAATTATGTGTTTGCATAATTTTTATCGTATATTTAATGAATTAATAACAATAAACTGAAAATTCACAAAAACGTGGAAAAACGGAAAAATATTGCCTAATTCGAAGATATTTTGTTTAAATCACATAAAGGAAAAGGGAATGATAAATGTCAAAACATTGCTAAATTCGATGATTTTTAGTTCAAAAAAAAATGCAAGAAAACTTGCTTAAAAATGCAGAATTTGAAAATTCTGAGATATGAAGGCCAAATCACATATCGTGAGAAAACATGAAGTAGTATCGAAATATTGGTAAAAACGAATATATATACGTAAAATCAAACTACATGAATAACGTAAAAAAAGTCACTATATTACCATATTTGAGGATTTTAACTTCAAATCATAGAGCGAGGTTTCGTATTATTTAGATCCAAGAAAAGACATATGACAATGTTGTTTGAAACACAAATGATAAAAATCAATGTGTTTTCATTAGAATTAACTAAAATGTTCCTGATTTTCCGTTTATATTACCGATGGAAGATGTACACGTAAAACCGCTCTAATCCGGCTGAAACGTCGATATATGCAATAAAAACAGAACTTCTCCCCTTTCCAATATCTTACTCAGTATTTTAACGAGAAACAAATAGTTGATTGAAAATTAAGTGTTTAAGGTTAATTTCTAATCAATTATGTGTTTGCACAATTTTTATCGTATTTTTAATGAATTAAGAGCAATAAACTGAAAGTTCACAAAAACGTGGAAAAACAGCAAAATATTGCCTAATTGGATGATATTTTGTTTATATCACATAAAGGAAAAGGGGATGATAAACGTCAAAATATTGCAGAATTCGATGATTTTTAGTACGAAACAAAATGCAAGAAAACTTGCTTAAAATGCAATTTTATGCGAAAATCTGAGATTTGAAGGCCAAAGCACATATCGTGATACTACATGAAATATTATCGAAATATTGGTAAAAATGAATATATATACGTAATATCAAACTACATGAAAAACGTGAAAAAAGTCATTATTATACCAAATTTGAGGATTTTAACTTCGAATCATAGAGCGACGTTTCGTATTTTTTAGACCCTAGAAAAGACGTATAAAGATGTTGCTTCCAATACAAATGATAAAAATCAATGTTTTCATTAGAATTAACTAAAATGTTCCTGATTTTCCGTTTATATTACCGATGGAAGATGTACACGTAAAACGGCTCTAATCCGGCTGAAACATCGATATATGCAATAAAAACAGAACTTCTCCCCTTTTCAATATCTTACTCAGTATTTTAACGAGAAACAAATAGATGATTGAAAATGAAGTATTTAAGGTTATTTTCTGATCAATTATGTTTTTGCATAATTTTTATCGTATATTTAATGAATTAATAACAATAAACTGAAAATTCACAAAAACGTGGAAAAACGGCAAAATATTGCCTAATTCGATGATATTTTGTTTAAATCACATAAAGGAAAAGGGAATGATAAATGTCAAAATATTGCTAAATTCGATGATTTTTAGTTAAAAAAAAATGCAAGAAAACTTGCTTAAAAATGCAGAATTTAAAAATTTTGAGATATGAAGGCCAAATCACATATCGTGAGAAAACATGAAGTAGTATCGAAATATTGGTAAAAACGAATATATATACGTAAAATCAAACTACATGAATAACGTAAAAAAAGTCACTATATTACCATATTTGAGGATTTTAACTTCAAATCATAGAGCGAGGTTTCGTATTATTTAGATCCAAGAAAAGACATATGACAATGTTGTTTGAAAGACAAATGATAAAAATCAATGTGTTTTCATTAGAATTAACTAAAATGTTCCTGATTTTCCGTTTATATTACCGATGGAAGATGTACACGTAAAACCGCTCTAATCCGGCTGAAACGTCGATATATGCAATAAAAACAGAACTTCTCCCCTTTCCAAATATCTTACTCAGTATTTTAACGAGATACAAATAGTTGATTGAAAATTCAGTTTTTAAGGTTAATTTCTAATCAATAATGTGTTTGCATAATTTTTATCGGTTTTTAATGAATTAAGAGCAATAAACTGAAAGTTCACAAAAACGTGGAAAAACAGCAAAATATTGCCTAATTCGATGATATTTTGTTTATATCACATGAAAAGGGGATGATAAACGTCAAAATATTGCTGAATTCGATGATTTTTAGTACGAAACAAAATGCAAGAAAACTTGCTTAAAATGCAATTTTATGCGAAAATCTGAGATTTGAAGGCCAAAGCACATATCGTGATACTACATGAAATAGTATCGAAATATTGGTAAAAATGAATATATATACGTAATATCAAACTACATGAAAAACGTGAAAAAAGTCATTATTATACCAAATTTGAGGATTTTAACTTCGAATCATAGAGCGACGTTTCGTATTTTTTAGACCCTAGAAAAGACGTATAAAGATGTTGCTTCCAATACAAATGATAAAAATTAATGTGTTTTCATTAGAATTAACTAAAATGTTCCTGATTTTCCGTTTATATTACCGATGGAAGATGTACACGTAAAACGGCTCTAATCCGGCTGAAACGTCGATATATGCAATAAAAACAGAACTTCTCCCCTTTTCAATATCTTACTCAGTATTTTAACGAGAAACAAATAGATGATTGAAAATGAAGTATTTAATGTTATTTTCTGATCAATTATGTGTTTGCATAATTTTTATCGTATATTTAATGAATTAATAACAATAAACTGAAAATTCACAAAAACGTGGAAAAACGGCAAAATATTGCCTAATTCGATGGTATTTTGTTTAAATCACATAAAGGAAAAGGGAATGATAAATCTCAAAATATTGCTAAATTCGATGATTCTTAGTTCAAAAGAAAATGCAAGAAAACTTGCTTAAAAATGCAAAATTTGTAAATTCTGAGATTTGAAGGCCAAATCACATATCGTGAGAAATATGAAGTAGTATCGAAATATTGGTAAAAACGAATATATATACGTAAAATCAAACTACATGAATAACGTGAAAAAAGTCACTATATTACCATATTTGAGGATTTTAACTTCAAATCATAGAGCGAGGTTTCGTATTATTTTGATCCAAGAAAAGACATATGACAATGTTGTTTGAAACACAAATGATAAAAAATCAATGTGTTTTCATTAGAATTAACTAAAATGTTCCTGATTTTCCGTTTATATTACCGATGGAAGATGTACACGTAAAACCGCTCTAATCCGGCTGAAACGTCGATATATGCAATAAAAACAGAACTTCTCCCCTTTCCAATATCTTACTCAGTATTTTAACGAGAAACAAATAGTTGATTGAAAATTAAGTGTTTAAGGGTAATTTTTAATCAATTATGTGTTTGCATAATTTTTATCGTATTTTTAATGAATTAAGAGCAATAAACTGAAAGTTCACAAAAACGTGGAAAAACAGCAAAATATTGCCTAATTCGATGATATTTTGTTTATATCACATAAAGGAAAAGGGGATGATAAACGTCAAAATATTGCTGAATTCGATGATTTTTAGTACGAAACAAAATGCAAGAAACTTGCTTAAAATGCAATTTTATGCGAAAATCTGAGATATGAAGGCCAAAGCACATATCGTGATTCTACATGAAATAGTATCGAAATATTGGTAAAAATGAATATATATACGTAATATCAAACTACATGAAAAACGTGAAAAAAGTCATTATTATACCAAATTTGAGGATTTTAACTTCGAATCATAGAGCGACGTTTCGTATTTTTTAGACCCTAGAAAAGACGTATAAAGATGTTGCTTCCAATACAAATGTTAAAAATCAATGTGTTTTCATTAGAATTAACTAAAATGTTCCTGATTTTCCGTTTATATTACCGATGGAAGATGTACACGTAAAACGGCTCTAATCCGGCTGAAACATCGATATATGCAATAAAAACAGAACTTCTCCCCTTTTCAATATCTTACTCAGTATTTTAACGAGAAACAAATAGATGATTGAAAATGAAGTATTTAAGGTTATTTTCTGATCAATTATGTGTTTGCATAATTTTTATCGTATATTTAATGAATTATTAACAATAAACTGAAAATTCACAAAAACGTGGAAAAACGGCAAAATATTGCCTAATTCGATGATATTTTGTTTAAATCACATAAAGTAAAAGGGAATGATAAATGTCAAAATATTGCTAAATTCGATGATTTTTAGTTCAAAAGAAAATGCAAGAAAACTTGATTAAAAATGCAGAATTTGAAAATTCTGAGATATGAAGGCCAAATCACATATCGTGAGAAAACATGAAGTAGTATCGAAATATTGGTAAAAACGAATATATATACGTAAAATCAAACTACATGAATAACGTGAAAAAAGTCACTATATTACCATATTTGAGGATTTTAACTTCAAATCATAGAGCGAGGTTTCGTATTATTTAGATCCAAGAAAAGACATATGACAATGTTGTTTGAAACACAAATGATAAAAATCAATGTGTTTTCATTAGAATTAACTAAAATGTTACTGATTTTCCGTTTATATTACCGATGGAAGATGTACACGTAAAACCGCTCTAATCCGGCTGAAACGTCGATATATGCAATAAAAACAGAACTTCTCCCCTTTCCAATATCTTACTCAGTATTTTAACGAGAAACAAATAGTTGATTGAAAATTAAGTGTTTAAGGTTAATTTCTAATCAATTATGTGTTTGCACAATTTTTATCGTATTTCTAATGAATTAAGAGCAATAAACTGAAAGTTCACAAAAACGTGGAAAAACAGCAAAATATTGCCTAATTGGATGATATTTTGTTTATATCACATAAAGGAAAAGGGGATGATAAACGTCAAAATATTGCTGAATTCGATGATTTTTAGTACGAAACAAAATGCAAGAAAACTTGCTTAAAATGCAATTTTATTCAAAATCTGAGATTTGAAGGCCAAAGCACATATTGTGATACTACATGAAATAGTATCGAAATATTGGTAAAAATGAATATATATACGTAATATCAAACTTCATGAAAAACGTGAAAAAAGTCAATATTATACCAAATTTGAGGATTTTAACTTCGAATCATAGAGCGACGTTTCGTATTTTTTAGACCCTAGAAAAGACGTATAAAGATGTTGATTTCAATACAAATGATAAAAATCAATGTGTTTTCATTAGAATTAACTAAAATGTTCCTGATTTTCCGTTTATATTACCGATGAAAGATGTACACGTAAAACGGCTCTAATCCGGCTGAAACGTCGATATATGCAATAAAAACAGAACTTCTCCCCTTTTCAATATCTTACTCAGTATTTTAACGAGAAACAAATAGATGATTGAAAATGAAGTATTTAAGGTTATTTTCTGATCAATTATGTGCTTGCATAATTTTTATCGTATATTTAATGAATTAATAACAATAAACTGAAAATTCCCAAAAACGTGGAAAAACGGTAAAATATTGCCTAATTCGATGGTATTTTGTTTAAATCACATAAAGGAAAAAGGGATGATAAAGGTCAAAATATTGCTATATTCGATGATTTTTAGTACAAAAGAAAATGCAAGAAAACTTGCTTAAAATGCAAAATTTGAAAATTCTGAGATTTGAATGCCAAATCACATATCGTGAGAAAACATGAAGTAGTATAGAAATATTGGTAAAAACGAATATATATACGTAAAATCAAAATACATGAATAACGTGAAAAAAGTCACTATATTACCATATTTGAGGATTTTAACTTCAAATCATAGAGCGAGGTTTCGTATTATTTAGATCCAAGAAAAGACATATGACAATGTTGTTTCAAATACAAATGATAAAAATCAATGTGTTTTTCATTAGAATTAACTAAAAATTTCCTGATTTTCCGTTTATATTACCGATGGAATATGTACACGTAAAACCGCTCTAATCCGGCTGAAACGTCGATATATGCAATAAAAACAGAACTTCTCCCCTTTCCAATATCTTACTCAGTATTTTAACGAGAAACAAATAGTTGATTGAAATTAAGTTTTTAAGGTTAATTTCTAATCAATAATGTGTTTGCATAATTTTTATCGGTTTTAATGAATTAAGAGCAATAAACTGAAAGTTCACAAAAACGTGGAAAAACAGCAAAATATTGCCTAATTCGATGATATTTTGTTTATATCACATAAAGGAAAAGGGGATGATAAACGTCAAAATATTGCTGAATTCGATGATTTTTAGTACGAAACAAAATGCAAGAAAACTTGCTTAAAATGCAATTTTATGCGAAAATCTGAGATTTGAAGGCCAAAGCACATATCGTGATACTACATGAAATAGTATCGAAATATTGGTAAAAATGAATATATATACGTAATATCAAACTACATGAAAAACGTGAAAAAAGTCATTATTATACCAAATTTGAGGATTTTAACTTCGAATCATAGAGCGTCGTTTCGTATTTTTTAGACCCTAGAAAAGACGTATAAAGATGTTGCTTCCAATACAAATGATAAAAATCAATGTTTTCATTAGAATTAACTAAAATGTTCCTGATTTTCCGTTTATATTACCGATGGAAGATGTACACGTAAAACGGCTCTAATCCGGCTGAAACATCGATATATGCAATAAAAACAGAACTTCTCCCCTTTTCAATATCTTACTCAGTATTTTAACGAGAAACAAATAGATGATTGAAAATGAAGTATTTAAGGTTATTTGCTGATCAATTATGTGTTTGCATAATTTTTATCGTATATTTAATGAATTAATAACAATAAACTGAAAATTCACAAAAACGTGGAAAAACGGAAAAATATTGCCTAATTCGAAGATATTTTGTTTAAATCACATAAAGGAAAAGGGAATGATAAATGTCAAAACATTGCTAAATTCGATGATTTTTAGTTCAAAAAAAATGCAAGAAAACTTGCTTAAAAATGCAGAATTTGAAAATTCTGAGATATGAAGGCCAAATCACATATCGTGAGAAAACATGAAGTAGTATCGAAATATTGGTAAAACGAATATATATACGTAAAATCAAACTACATGAATAACGTAAAAAAGTCACTATATTACCATATTTGAGGATTTTAACTTCAAATCATAGAGCGAGGTTTCGTATTATTTAGATCCAAGAAAAGACATATGACAATGTTGTTTGAAACACAAATGATAAAAATCAATGTGTTTTCATTAGAATTAACTAAAATGTTCCTGATTTTCCGTTTATATTACCGATGGAAGATGTACACGTAAAACCGCTCTAATCCGGCTGAAACGTCGATATATGCAATAAAAACAGAACTTCTCCCCTTTCCAATATCTTACTCAGTATTTTAACGAGAAACAAATAGTTGATTGAAAATTAAGTGTTTAAGGTTAATTTCTAATCAATTATGTGTTTGCACAATTTTTATCGTATTTTTAATGAATTAAGAGCAATAAACTGAAAGTTCACAAAAACGTGGAAAAACAGCAAAATATTGCCTAATTGGATGATATTTTGTTTATATCACATAAAGGAAAAGGGGATGATAAACGTCAAAATATTGCTGAATTCGATGATTTTTAGTACGAAACAAAATGCAAGAAAACTTGCTTAAAATGCAATTTTATGCGAAAATCTGAGATTTGAAGGCCAAAGCACATATCGTGATACTACATGAAATAGTATCGAAATATTGGTAAAAATGAATATATATACGTAATATCAAACTACATGAAAAACGTGAAAAAAGTCATTATTATACCAAATTTGAGGATTTTAACTTCGAATCATAGAGCGACGTTTCGTATTTTTTAGACCCTAGAAAAGACGTATAAAGATGTTGCTTCCAATACAAATGATAAAAATCAATGTGTTTTCATTAGAATTAACTAAAATGTTCCTGATTTTCCGTTTATATTACCGATGGAAGATGTACACGTAAAACGGCTCTAATCCGGCTGAAACGTCGATATATGCAATAAAAACAGAACTTCTCCCCTTTTCAATATCTTACTCAGTATTTTAACGAGAAACAAATAGATGATTGAAAATGAAGTATTTAAGGTTATTTTCTGATCAATTATGTTTTGCATAATTTTTATCGTATATTTAATGAATTAATAACAATAAACTGAAAATTCACAAAAACGTGGAAAAACGGCAAAATATTGCCTAATTCGATGATATTTTGTTTAAATCACATAAAGGAAAAGGGAATGATAAATGTCAAAATATTGCTAAATTCGATGATTTTTAGTTAAAAGAAAATGCAAGAAAACTTGCTTAAAAATGCAAAATTTTAAAATTCTGAGATTGAAGGCCAAATCACATATCGTGAGAAAACATGAAGTAGTATCGAAATATTGGTAAAAACGAATATATATACGTAAAATCAAACTACATGAATAACGTGAAAAAAGTCACTATATTACCATATTTGAGGATTTTAACTTCAAATCATAGAGCGAGGTTTCGTATTATTTAGATCCAAGAAAAGACATATGACAATGTTGTTTGAAACACAAATGATAAAAATCAATGTGTTTTCATTAGAATTAACTAAAATGTTCCTGATTTTCCGTTTATATTACCGATGGAAGATGTACACGTAAAACCGCTCTAATCCGGCTGAAACGTCGATATATGCAATAAAAACAGAACTTCTCCCCTTTCCAATATCTTACTCAGTATTTTAACGAGAAACAAATAGTTGATTGAAAATTAAGTTTTAAGGTTAATTTCTAATCAATATGTGTTTGCATAATTTTTATCGGTTTTTAATGAATTAAGAGCAATAAACTGAAAGTTCACAAAACGTGGAAAAACAGCAAAATATTGCCTAATTCGATGATATTTTGTTTATATCACATGAAAAGGGGATGATAAACGTCAAAATATTGCTGAATTCGATGATTTTTAGTACGAAACAAAATGCAAGAAAACTTGCTTAAAATGCAATTTTATGCGAAAATCTGAGATTTGAAGGCCAAAGCACATATCGTGATACTACATGAAATAGTATCGAAATATTGGTAAAAATGAATATATATACGTAATATCAAACTACATGAAAAACGTGAAAAAAGTCATTATTATACCAAATTTGAGGATTTTAACTTCGAATCATAGAGCGACGTTTCGTATTTTTTAGACCCTAGAAAAGACGTATAAAGATGTTGCTTCCAATACAAATGATAAAAATCAATGTGTTTTCATTAGAATTAACTAAAATGTTCCTGATTTTCCGTTTATATTACCGATGGAAGATGTACACGTAAAACGGCTCTAATCCGGCTGAAACGTCGATATATGCAATAAAAACAGAACTTCTCCCCTTTTCAATATCTTACTCAGTATTTTAACGAGAAACAAATAGATGATTGAAAATGAAGTATTTAAGGTTATTTTCTGATCAATTATGTGTTTGCATAATTTTTATCGTATATTTAATGAATTAATAACAATAAACTGAAAATTCACAAAAACGTGGAAAAACGGCAAAATATTGCCTAATTCGATGATATTTTGTTTAAATCACATAAAGGAAAAGGGAATGATAAATGTCAAAATATTGCTAAATTCGATGATTTTAGTTCAAAAGAAAATGCAAGAAAACTTGCTTAAAAATGCAAATTTGAAAATTCTGAGATTTGAAGGCCAAATCACATATCGTGAGAAACATGAAGTAGTATCGAAATATTGGTAAAAACGAATATATATACGTAAAATCAAACTACATGAATAACGTGAAAAAAGTCACTATATTACCATATTTGAGGATTTTAACTTCAAATCATAGAGCGAGGTTTCGTATTATTTAGATCCAAGAAAAGACATATGACAATGTTGTTTGAAACACAAATGATAAAAATCAATGTGTTTTCATTAGAATTAACTAAAATGTTCCTGATTTTCCGTTTATATTACCGATGGAAGATGTACACGTAAAACCGCTCTAATCCGGCTGAAACGTCGATATATGCAATAAAAACAGAACTTCTCCCCTTTCCAATATCTTACTCAGTATTTTAACGAGAAACAAATAGTTGATTGAAAATTAAGTGTTTAAGGTAATTTTAATCAATTATGTTTTGCACAATTTTTATCGTATTTTTAATGAATTAAGAGCAATAAACTGAAAGCTCACAAAAACGTGGAAAAACAGCAAAATATTGCCTAATTCGATGATATTTTGTTTATATCACATAAAGGAAAAGGGGATGATAAACGTCAAAAATTGCTGAATTCGATGATTTTTAGTACGAAACAAAATGCAAGAAAACTTGCTTAAAATGCAATTTTATTCAAAAATCTGAGATTGAAGGCCAAAGCACATATCGTGATACTACATGAAATAGTATCGAAATATTGGTAAAAATGAATATATATACGTAATATCAAACTTCATGAAAAACGTGAAAAAAGTCATTATTATACCAAATTTGAGGATTTTAACTTCGAATCATAGAGCGACGTTTCGTATTTTTTAGACCCTAGAAAAGACGTATAAAGATGTTGCTTTCAATACAAATGATAAAAATCAATGTGTTTTCATTAGAATTAACTAAAATGTTCCTGATTTTCCGTTTATATTACCGATGAAGATGTACACGTAAAACGGCTCTAATCCGGCTGAAACGTCGATATATGCAATAAAAACAGAACTTCTCCCCTTTTCAATATCTTACTCAGTATTTTAACGAGAAACAAATAGATGATTGAAAATGAAGTATTTAAGGTTATTTTCTGATCAATTATGTGTTGCATAATTTTTATCGTATATTTAATGAATTAATAACAATAAACTGAAAATTCCAAAAACGTGGAAAAACGGTAAAATATTGCCTAATTCGATGGTATTTTGTTTAAATCACATAAAGGAAAAAGGGATGATAAAGGTCAAAATATTGCTATTCGATGATTTTTAGTACAAAAGAAATGCAAGAAAACTTGCTTAAAATGCAAATTTGAAAATTCTGAGATTTGAATGCCAAATCACATATCGTGAGAAAATGAAGTAGTATAGAAATATTGGTAAAAACGAATATATATACGTAAAATCAAATACATGAATAACGTGAAAAAAGTCACTATATTACCATATTTGAGGATTTTAACTTCAAATCATAGAGCGAGGTTTTATTATTTAGATCCAAGAAAAGACATATGACAATGTTGTTTCAAATACAAATGATAAAAATCAATGTGTTTTCATTAGAATTAACTAAAATTTCCTGATTTTCCGTTTATATTACCGATGGAATATGTACACGTAAAACCGCTCTAATCCGGCTGAAACGTCGATATAAGCAATAAAAACAGAACTTCTCCCCTTTCCAATATCTTACTCAGTATTTTAACGAGAAACAAATAGTTGATTGAAAATTAAGTTTTTAAGGTTAATTTCTAATCAATAATGTGTTTGCATAATTTTTATCGTTTTTAATGAATTAAGAGCAATAAACTGAAAGTTCACAAAAACGTGGAAAAACAGCAAAATATTGCCTAATTCGATGATATTTTGTTTATATCACATAAAGGAAAAGGGGATGATAAACGTCAAAATATTGCTGAATTCGATGATTTTTAGTACGAAACAAAATGCAAGAAAACTTGCTTAAAATGCAATTTTATGCGAAAATCTGAGATTTGAAGGCCAAAGCACATATCGTGATACTACATGAAATAGTATCGAAATATTGGTAAAAATGATATATATACGTAATATCAAACTACATGAAAAACGTGAAAAAAGTCATTATTATACCAAATTTGAGGATTTTAACTTCGAATCATAGAGCGTCGTTTCGTATTTTTTAGACCCTAGAAAAGACGTATAAAGATGTTGCTTCCAATACAAATGATAAAAATCAATGTTTTCATTAGAATTAACTAAAATGTTCCTGATTTTCCGTTTATATTACCGATGGAAGATGTACACGTAAAACGCTCTAATCCGCTGAAACGTCGATATATGCAATAAAAACAGAACTTCTCCCCTTTCCAATATCTTACTCAGTATTTTAACGAGAAACAAATAGTGATTGAAAATTAAGTATTTAAGGTTATTTTTATCAATTATGTGTTTGCATAATTTTTATCGTATTTTAATGAATTAAGAGCAATAAACTGAAAGTTCACCAAAAACGTGGAAAAACAAAATATTGCCTAATTCGATGATATTTTGTTTATATCACATAAAGGAAAAGGGATGATAAACGTCAAAATATTGCTAATTCGATGATTTTTAGTACAAACAAAATGCAAGAAAACTTGCTTAAAATGCAATTTTAAGCGAAAATTGAGATATGAAGGCCAAAGCACATATCGTGATACTACATGAAATAGTATCGAAATATTGGTAAAAATGAATATATATACGTAATATCAAACTACATGAAAAACGTGAAAAAAGTCATTATTATACCAAATTTGAGGATTTTAACTTCGAATCATAGAGCGACGTTTCGTATTTTTTAGCCCTAGAAAAGACGTATAAAGATGTTTTCCAATACAAATGATAAAAATCAATGTGTTTTCATTAGAATTAACTAAAATGTTCCTGATTTTCCGTTTATATTACCGATGGAAGATGTACACGTAAAACGCTCTAATCCGGCTGAAACATCGATATATGCAATAAAAACAGACTTCTCCCTTTTCAATATCTTACTCAGTATTTTAACGAGAAACAAATAGATGATTGAAAATGAAGTATTTAAGGTTATTTTCTGATCAATTATGTGTTTGCATAATTTTTATCGTATATTTAATGAATTAATAACAATAAACTGAAAATTCACAAAAACGTGGAAAAACGGCAAAATATTGCCTAATTCGATGATATTTTGTTTAATCACATAAAGGAAAAGGGATGATAAATGTCAAAATATTGCTAAATTCGATGATTTTTAGTTCAAAAAAATGCAAGAAAACTTGCTTAAAATGCAATTTGAAAATTCTGAGATATGAAGGCCAAATCACATATCGTGAGAAAACATGAAGTAGTATCGAAATATTGGTAAAAACGAATATATATACGTAAATCAAACTACATGAATAACGTGAAAAAAGTCACTATATTACCATATTTGAGGATTTTAACTTCAAATCATAGAGCGAGGTTTCGTATTATTTAGATCCAAGAAAAGACATATGACAATGTTGTTTGAAACACAATGATAAAAATCAATGTGTTTTCATTAGAATTAACTAAAATGTTCTGATTTTCCGTTTATATTACCGATGGAAGATGTACACGTAAAACCGCTCTAATCCGGCTGAAACGTCGATATATGCAATAAAAACAGAACTTCTCCCCTTTCCAATATCTTACTCAGTATTTTAACGAGAAACAAATAGTTGATTGAAAATTAAGTGTTTAAGGTTAATTTCTAATCAATTATGTGTTTGCACAATTTTTATCGTATTTTTAATGAATTAAGAGCAATAAACTGAAAGTTCACAAAAACGTGGAAAAACGCAAAATATTGCCTAATTCGATGATATTTTGTTTATATCACATAAAGGAAAAGGGGATGATAAACGTCAAAATATTGCTGAATTCGATGATTTTTAGTACGAAACAAAATGCAAGAAAACTTGCTTAAAATGCAATTTTATTCAAAAATCTGAGATTGAAGGCCAAAGCACATATCGTGATACTACATGAAATAGTATCGAAATATTGGTAAAAATGAATATATATACGTAATATCAAACTTCATGAAAAACGTGAAAAAAGTCATTATTATACCAAATTTGAGGATTTTAACTTCGAATCATAGAGCGACGTTTCGTATTTTTTAGACCCTAGAAAAGACGTATAAATGTTGCTTTCAATACAAATGATAAAAATCAATGTGTTTTCATTAGAATTAACTAAAATGTTCCTGATTTTCCGTTTATATTACCGATGAAAGATGTACACGTAAAACGGCTCTAATCCGGCTGAAACGTCGATATATGCAATAAAAACAGAACTTCTCCCCTTTTCAATATCTTACTCAGTATTTTAACGAGAAACAAATAGATGATTGAAAATGAAGTATTTAAGGTTATTTCTGATCAATTATGTGTTGCATAATTTTTATCGTATATTTAATGAATTAATAACAATAAACTGAAAATTCACAAAAACGTGGAAAAACGGTAAAATATTGCCTAATTCGATGGTATTTTGTTTAAATCACATAAAGGAAAAGGGATGATAAAGGTCAAAATATTGCTATATTCGATGATTTTTAGTACAAAAGAAAATGCAAGAAAACTTGCTTAAAATGCAAAATTTGAAAATTCTGAGATTTGAAGCCAAATCACATATCGTGAGAAAACATGAAGTAGTATAAATATTGGTAAAAACGAATATATATACGTAAAATCAAATACATGAATAACGTGAAAAAAGTCACTATATTACCATATTTGAGGATTTTAACTTCAAATCATAGAGCGAGGTTTTGTATTATTTAGATCCAAGAAAAGACATATGACAATGTTGTTTCAATACAAATGATAAAAATCAATGTGTTTTCATTAGAATTAACTAAAATTTCCTGATTTTCCGTTTATATTACCGATGGAATATGTACACGTAAAACCGCTCTAATCCGGCTGAAACGTCGATATAAGCAATAAAAACAGAACTTCTCCCCTTTCCAATATCTTACTCAGTATTTTAACGAGAAACAAATAGTTGATTGAAAATTAAGTTTTAAGGTTAATTTCTAATCAATATGTGTTTGCATAATTTTTATCGTTTTTAATGAATTAAGAGCAATAAACTGAAAGTTCACAAAAACGTGGAAAAACAGCAAAATATTGCCTAATTCGATGATATTTTGTTTATATCACATAAAGGAAAAGGGATGATAAACGTCAAAATATTGCTGAATTCGATGATTTTAGTACGAAACAAAATGCAAGAAAACTTGCTTAAAATGCAATTTTATGCGAAAATCTGAGATTTGAAGGCCAAAGCACATATCGTGATACTACATGAAATAGTATCGAAATATTGGTAAAAATGAATATATATACGTAATATCAAACTACATGAAAACGTGAAAAAAGTCATTATTATACCAAATTTGAGGATTTTAACTTCGAATCATAGAGCGTCGTTTCGTATTTTTTAGACCCTAGAAAAGACGTATAAAGATGTTGCTTCCAATACAAATGATAAAAATCAATGTTTTCATTAGAATTAACTAAAATGTTCCTGATTTTCCGTTTATATTACCGATGGAAGATGTACACGTAAAACGGCTCTAATCCGGCTGAAACATCGATATATGCAATAAAAACAGAACTTCTCCCCTTTTCAATATCTTACTCAGTATTTTAACGAGAAACAAATAGATGATTGAAAATGAAGTATTTAAGGTTATTTGCTGATCAATTATGTGTTTGCATAATTTTTATCGTATATTTAATGAATTAATAACAATAAACTGAAAATTCACAAAAACGTGGAAAAACGGAAAAATATTGCCTAATTCGAAGATATTTTGTTTAAATCACATAAAGGAAAAGGGAATGATAAATGTCAAAATTGCTAATTCGATGATTTTTAGTTCAAAAAAAATGCAAGAAAACTTGCTTAAAATGCAGAATTTGAAAATTCTGAGATATGAAGGCCAAATCACATATCGTGAGAAAACATGAAGTAGTATCGAAATATTGGTAAAAACGAATATATATACGTAAAATCAAACTACATGAATAACGTAAAAAAAGTCACTATATTACCATATTTGAGGATTTTAACTTCAAATCATAGAGCGAGGTTTCGTATTATTTAGATCCAAGAAAAGACATATGACAATGTTGTTTGAAACAAATGATAAAAATCAATGTGTTTTCATTAGAATTAACTAAAATGTTCCTGATTTTCCGTTTATATTACCGATGGAAGATGTACACGTAAAACCGCTCTAATCCGGCTGAAACGTCGATATATGCAATAAAAACAGAACTTCTCCCCTTTCCAATATCTTACTCAGTATTTTAACGAGAAACAAATAGTTGATTGAAAATTAAGTGTTTAAGGTTAATTTCTAATCAATTATGTGTTTGCACAATTTTTATCGTATTTTTAATGAATTAAGAGCAATAAACTGAAAGTTCACAAAAACGTGGAAAAACAGCAAAATATTGCCTAATTGGATGATATTTTGTTTATATCACATAAAGGAAAAGGGATGATAAACGTCAAAATATTGCAGAATTCGATGATTTTTAGTACGAAACAAAATGCAAGAAAACTTGCTTAAAATGCAATTTTATGCGAAAATCTGAGATTTGAAGGCCAAAGCACATATCGTGATACTACATGAAATATTATCGAAATATTGGTAAAAATGATATATATACGTAATATCAAACTACATGAAAAACGTGAAAAAAGTCATTATTATACCAAATTTGAGGATTTTAACTTCGAATCATAGAGCGACGTTTCGTATTTTTTAGACCCTAGAAAAGACGTATAAAGATGTTGCTTCCAATACAAATGATAAAAATCAATGTTTTCATTAGAATTAACTAAAATGTTCCTGATTTTCCGTTTATATTACCGATGGAAGATGTACACGTAAAACGGCTCTAATCCGGCTGAAACATCGATATATGCAATAAAAACAGAACTTCTCCCCTTTTCAATATCTTACTCAGTATTTTAACGAGAAACAAATAGATGATTGAAAATGAAGTATTTAAGGTTATTTTCTGATCAATTATGTTTTGCATAATTTTTATCGTATATTTAATGAATTAATAACAATAAACTGAAAATTCACAAAAACGTGGAAAAACGGCAAAATATTGCCTAATTCGATGATATTTTGTTTAAATCACATAAAGGAAAAGGGAATGATAAATGTCAAAATATTGCTAAATTCGATGATTTTTAGTTAAAAAAAAAATGCAAGAAAACTTGCTTAAAAATGCAGAATTTAAAAATTTTGAGATATGAAGGCCAAATCACATATCGTGAGAAAACATGAAGTAGTATCGAAATATTGGTAAAAACGAATATATATACGTAAAATCAAACTACATGAATAACGTAAAAAAAGTCACTATATTACCATATTTGAGGATTTTAACTTCAAATCATAGAGCGAGGTTTCGTATTATTTAGATCCAAGAAAAGACATATGACAATGTTGTTTGAAAGACAAATGATAAAAATCAATGTGTTTTCATTAGAATTAACTAAAATGTTCCTGATTTTCCGTTTATATTACCGATGGAAGATGTACACGTAAAACCGCTCTAATCCGGCTGAAACGTCGATATATGCAATAAAAACAGAACTTCTCCCCTTTCCAATATCTTACTCAGTATTTTAACGAGATACAAATAGTTGATTGAAAATTCAGTTTTTAAGGTTAATTTCTAATCAATAATGTGTTTGCATAATTTTTATCGTTTTTAATGAATTAAGAGCAATAAACTGAAAGTTCACAAAAACGTGGAAAAACAGCAAAATATTGCCTAATTCGATGATATTTTGTTTATATCACATGAAAAGGGGATGATAAACGTCAAAATATTGCTGAATTCGATGATTTTTAGTACGAAACAAAATGCAAGAAAACTTGCTTAAAATGCAATTTTGCGAAAATCTGAGATTTGAAGGCCAAAGCACATATCGTGATACTACATGAAATAGTATCGAAATATTGGTAAAAATGAATATATATACGTAATATCAAACTACATGAAAAACGTGAAAAAAGTCATTATTATACCAAATTTGAGGATTTTAACTTCGAATCATAGAGCGACGTTTCGTATTTTTTAGACCCTAGAAAAGACGTATAAAGATGTTGCTTCCAATACAAATGATAAAAATTAATGTGTTTTCATTAGAATTAACTAAAATGTTCCTGATTTTCCGTTTATATTACCGATGGAAGATGTACACGTAAAACGGCTCTAATCCGGCTGAAACGTCGATATATGCAATAAAAACAGAACTTCTCCCCTTTTCAATATCTTACTCAGTATTTTAACGAGAAACAAATAGATGATTGAAAATGAAGTATTTAATGTTATTTTCTGATCAATTATGTGTTTGCATAATTTTTATCGTATATTTAATGAATTAATAACAATAAACTGAAAATTCACAAAAACGTGGAAAAACGGCAAAATATTGCCTAATTCGATGGTATTTTGTTTAAATCACATAAAGGAAAAGGGAATGATAAATCTCAAAATATTGCTAAATTCGATGATTCTTAGTTCAAAAGAAAATGCAAGAAAACTTGCTTAAAAATGCAAAATTTGTAAATTCTGAGATTTGAAGGCCAAATCACATATCGTGAGAAATATGAAGTAGTATCGAAATATTGGTAAAAACGAATATATATACGTAAAATCAAACTACATGAATAACGTGAAAAAAGTCACTATATTACCATATTTGAGGATTTTAACTTCAAATCATAGAGCGAGGTTTCGTATTATTTTGATCCAAGAAAAGACATATGACAATGTTGTTTGAAACACAAATGATAAAAAATCAATGTGTTTTCATTAGAATTAACTAAAATGTTCCTGATTTTCCGTTTATATTACCGATGGAAGATGTACACGTAAAACCGCTCTAATCCGGCTGAAACGTCGATATATGCAATAAAAACAGAACTTCTCCCCTTTCCAATATCTTACTCAGTATTTTAACGAGAAACAAATAGTTGATTGAAAATTAAGTGTTTAAGGGTTAATTTTTAATCAATTATGTGTTTGCATAATTTTTATCGTATTTTTAATGAATTAAGAGCAATAAACTGAAAGTTCACAAAAACGTGGAAAAACAGCAAAATATTGCCTAATTCGATGATATTTTGTTTATATCACATAAAGGAAAAGGGGATGATAAACGTCAAAATATTGCTGAATTCGATGATTTTTAGTACGAAACAAAATGCAAGAAAACTTGCTTAAAATGCAATTTTATGCGAAAATCTGAGATATGAAGGCCAAAGCACATATCGTGATTCTACATGAAATAGTATCGAAATATTGGTAAAAATGAATATATATACGTAATATCAAACTACATGAAAAACGTGAAAAAAGTCATTATTATACCAAATTTGAGGATTTTAACTTCGAATCATAGAGCGACGTTTCGTATTTTTTAGACCCTAGAAAAGACGTATAAAGATGTTGCTTCCAATACAAATGTTAAAAATCAATGTGTTTTCATTAGAATTAACTAAAATGTTCCTGATTTTCCGTTTATATTACCGATGGAAGATGTACACGTAAAACGGCTCTAATCCGGCTGAAACATCGATATATGCAATAAAAACAGAACTTCTCCCCTTTTCAATATCTTACTCAGTATTTTAACGAGAAACAAATAGATGATTGAAAATGAAGTATTTAAGGTTATTTTCTGATCAATTATGTGTTTGCATAATTTTTATCGTATATTTAATGAATTATAACAATAAACTGAAAATTCACAAAAACGTGGAAAAACGGCAAAATATTGCCTAATTCGATGATATTTTGTTTAAATCACATAAAGTAAAAGGGAATGATAAATGTCAAAATATTGCTAAATTCGATGATTTTTAGTTCAAAAGAAAATGCAAGAAAACTTGATTAAAAATGCAGAATTTGAAAATTCTGAGATATGAAGGCCAAATCACATATCGTGAGAAAACATGAAGTAGTATCGAAATATTGGTAAAAACGAATATATATACGTAAAATCAAACTACATGAATAACGTGAAAAAAGTCACTATATTACCATATTTGAGGATTTTAACTTCAAATCATAGAGCGAGGTTTCGTATTATTTAGATCCAAGAAAAGACATATGACAATGTTGTTTGAAACACAAATGATAAAAATCAATGTGTTTTCATTAGAATTAACTAAAATGTTACTGATTTTCCGTTTATATTACCGATGGAAGATGTACACGTAAAACCGCTCTAATCCGGCTGAAACGTCGATATATGCAATAAAAACAGAACTTCTCCCCTTTCCAATATCTTACTCAGTATTTTAACGAGAAACAAATAGTTGATTGAAAATTAAGTGTTTAAGGTTAATTTCTAATCAATTATGTGTTTGCACAATTTTTATCGTATTTCTAATGAATTAAGAGCAATAAACTGAAAGTTCACAAAAACGTGGAAAAACAGCAAAATATTGCCTAATTGGATGATATTTTGTTTATATCACATAAAGGAAAAGGGGATGATAAACGTCAAAATATTGCTGAATTCGATGATTTTTAGTACGAAACAAAATGCAAGAAAACTTGCTTAAAATGCAATTTTATTCAAAAATCTGAGATTTGAAGGCCAAAGCACATATTGTGATACTACATGAAATAGTATCGAAATATTGGTAAAAATGAATATATATACGTAATATCAAACTTCATGAAAAACGTGAAAAAAGTCATATTATACCAAATTTGAGGATTTTAACTTCGAATCATAGAGCGACGTTTCGTATTTTTTAGACCCTAGAAAAGACGTATAAAGATGTTGATTTCAATACAAATGATAAAAATCAATGTGTTTTCATTAGAATTAACTAAAATGTTCCTGATTTTCCGTTTATATTACCGATGAAGATGTACACGTAAAACGGCTCTAATCCGGCTGAAACGTCGATATATGCAATAAAAACAGAACTTCTCCCCTTTTCAATATCTTACTCAGTATTTTAACGAGAAACAAATAGATGATTGAAAATGAAGTATTTAAGGTTATTTTCTGATCAATTATGTGCTTGCATAATTTTTATCGTATATTTAATGAATTAATAACAATAAACTGAAAATTCCCAAAAACGTGGAAAACGGTAAAATATTGCCTAATTCGATGGTATTTTGTTTAAATCACATAAAGGAAAAAGGGATGATAAAGGTCAAAATATTGCTATATTCGATGATTTTTAGTACAAAAGAAAATGCAAGAAAACTTGCTTAAAATGCAAAATTTGAAAATTCTGAGATTTGAATGCCAAATCACATATCGTGAGAAAACATGAAGTAGTATAGAAATATTGGTAAAAACGAATATATATACGTAAAATCAAAATACATGAATAACGTGAAAAAAGTCACTATATTACCATATTTGAGGATTTTAACTTCAAATCATAGAGCGAGGTTTCGTATTATTTAGATCCAAGAAAAGACATATGACAATGTTGTTTCAAATACAAATGATAAAAATCAATGTGTTTTCATTAGAATTAACTAAAAATTTCCTGATTTTCCGTTTATATTACCGATGGAATATGTACACGTAAAACCGCTCTAATCCGGCTGAAACGTCGATATATGCAATAAAAACAGAACTTCTCCCCTTTCCAATATCTTACTCAGTATTTTAACGAGAAACAAATAGTTGATTGAAAATTAAGTTTTTAAGGTTAATTTCTAATCAATAATGTGTTTGCATAATTTTTATCGGTTTTTAATGAATTAAGAGCAATAAACTGAAAGTTCACAAAAACGTGGAAAAACAGCAAAATATTGCCTAATTCGATGATATTTTGTTTATATCACATAAAGGAAAAGGGGATGATAAACGTCAAAATATTGCTGAATTCGATGATTTTTAGTACGAAACAAAATGCAAGAAAACTTGCTTAAAATGCAATTTTATGCGAAAATCTGAGATTTGAAGGCCAAAGCACATATCGTGATACTACATGAAATAGTATCGAAATATTGGTAAAAATGAATATATATACGTAATATCAAACTACATGAAAAACGTGAAAAAAGTCATTATTATACCAAATTTGAGGATTTTAACTTCGAATCATAGAGCGTCGTTTCGTATTTTTTAGACCCTAGAAAAGACGTATAAAGATGTTGCTTCCAATACAAATGATAAAAATCAATGTTTTCATTAGAATTAACTAAAATGTTCCTGATTTTCCGTTTATATTACCGATGGAAGATGTACACGTAAAACGGCTCTAATCCGGCTGAAACATCGATATATGCAATAAAAACAGAACTTCTCCCCTTTTCAATATCTTACTCAGTATTTTAACGAGAAACAAATAGATGATTGAAAATGAAGTATTTAAGGTTATTTGCTGATCAATTATGTGTTTGCATAATTTTTATCGTATATTTAATGAATTAATAACAATAAACTGAAAATTCACAAAAACGTGGAAAAACGGAAAAATATTGCCTAATTCGAAGATATTTTGTTTAAATCACATAAAGGAAAAGGGAATGATAAATGTCAAAACATTGCTAAATTCGATGATTTTTAGTTCAAAAAAATGCAAGAAAACTTGCTTAAAAATGCAGAATTTGAAAATTCTGAGATATGAAGGCCAAATCACATATCGTGAGAAAACATGAAGTAGTATCGAAATATTGGTAAAAACGAATATATATACGTAAAATCAAACTACATGAATAACGTAAAAAAGTCACTATATTACCATATTTGAGGATTTTAACTTCAAATCATAGAGCGAGGTTTCGTATTATTTAGATCCAAGAAAAGACATATGACAATGTTGTTTGAAACACAAATGATAAAAATCAATGTGTTTTCATTAGAATTAACTAAAATGTTCCTGATTTTCCGTTTATATTACCGATGGAAGATGTACACGTAAAACCGCTCTAATCCGGCTGAAACGTCGATATATGCAATAAAAACAGAACTTCTCCCCTTTCCAATATCTTACTCAGTATTTTAACGAGAAACAAATAGTTGATTGAAAATTAAGTGTTTAAGGTTAATTTCTAATCAATTATGTGTTTGCACAATTTTTATCGTATTTTTAATGAATTAAGAGCAATAAACTGAAAGTTCACAAAAACGTGGAAAAACAGCAAAATATTGCCTAATTGGATGATATTTTGTTTATATCACATAAAGGAAAAGGGGATGATAAACGTCAAAATATTGCTGAATTCGATGATTTTTAGTACGAAACAAAATGCAAGAAAACTTGCTTAAAATGCAATTTTATGCGAAAATCTGAGATTTGAAGGCCAAAGCACATATCGTGATACTACATGAAATAGTATCGAAATATTGGTAAAAATGAATATATATACGTAATATCAAACTACATGAAAACGTGAAAAAAGTCATTATTATACCAAATTTGAGGATTTTAACTTCGAATCATAGAGCGACGTTTCGTATTTTTTAGACCCTAGAAAAGACGTATAAAGATGTTGCTTCCAATACAAATGATAAAAATCAATGTTTTTCATTAGAATTAACTAAAATGTTCCTGATTTTCCGTTTATATTACCGATGGAAGATGTACACGTAAAACGGCTCTAATCCGGCTGAAACGTCGATATATGCAATAAAAACAGAACTTCTCCCCTTTTCAATATCTTACTCAGTATTTTAACGAGAAACAAATAGATGATTGAAAATGAAGTATTTAAGGTTATTTTCTGATCAATTATGTTTTGCATAATTTTTATCGTATATTTAATGAATTAATAACAATAAACTGAAAATTCACAAAAACGTGGAAAAACGGCAAAATATTGCCTAATTCGATGATATTTTGTTTAAATCACATAAAGGAAAAGGGAATGATAAATGTCAAAATATTGCTAAATTCGATGATTTTTAGTAAAAAAAAATGCAAGAAAACTTGCTTAAAAATGCAAATTTAAAATTTGAGATATGAAGGCCAAATCACATATCGTGAGAAAACATGAAGTAGTATCGAAATATTGGTAAAAACGAATATATATACGTAAAATCAAACTACATGAATAACGTGAAAAAGTCACTATATTACCATATTTGAGGATTTTAACTTCAAATCATAGAGCGAGGTTTCGTATTATTTAGATCCAAGAAAGACATATGACAATGTTGTTTGAAAACAAATGATAAAAATCAATGTGTTTTCATTAGAATTAACTAAAATGTTCCTGATTTTCCGTTTATATTACCGATGGAAGATGTACACGTAAAACCGCTCTAATCCGGCTGAAACGTCGATATATGCAATAAAAACAGAACTTCTCCCCTTTCCAATATCTTACTCAGTATTTTAACGAGAAACAAATAGTTGATTGAAAATTCAGTTTTAAGGTTAATTTCTAATCAATATGTGTTTGCATAATTTTTATCGGTTTTTAATGAATTAAGAGCAATAAACTGAAAGTTCACAAAAACGTGGAAAAACAGCAAAATATTGCCTAATTCGATGATATTTTGTTTATATCACATGGAAAAGGGGATGATAAACGTCAAAATATTGCTGAATTCGATGATTTTTAGTACGAAACAAAATGCAAGAAAACTTGCTTAAATGCAATTTTATGCGAAAATCTGAGATTTGAAGGCCAAAGCACATATCGTGATACTACATGAAATAGTATCGAAATATTGGTAAAAATGATATATATACGTAATATCAAACTACATGAAAAACGTGAAAAAAGTCATTATTATACCAAATTTGAGGATTTTAACTTCGAATCATAGAGCGACGTTTCGTATTTTTTAGACCCTAGAAAAGACGTATAAAGATGTTGCTTCCAATACAAATGATAAAAATCAATGTGTTTTCATTAGAATTAACTAAAATGTTCCTGATTTTCCGTTTATATTACCGATGGAAGATGTACACGTAAAACGGCTCTAATCCGGCTGAAACGTCGATATATGCAATAAAAACAGAACTTCTCCCCTTTTCAATATCTTACTCAGTATTTTAACGAGAAACAAATAGATGATTGAAAATGAAGTATTTAAGGTTATTTTCTGATCAATTATGTGTTTGCATAATTTTTATCGTATATTTAATGAATTAATAACAATAAACTGAAAATTCACAAAAACGTGGAAAAACGGCAAAATATTGCCTAATTCGATGATATTTTGTTTAAATCACATAAAGGAAAAGGGAATGATAAATGTCAAAATATTGCTAAATTCGATGATTTTAGTTCAAAAAAAATGCAAGAAAACTTGCTTAAAAATGCAAAATTTGAAAATTCTGAGATTTGAAGGCCAAATCACATATCGTGAGAAAATGAAGTAGTATCGAAATATTGGTAAAAACGAATATATATACGTAAAATCAAACTACATGAATAACGTGAAAAAAGTCACTATATTACCATATTTGAGGATTTTAACTTCAAATCATAGAGCGAGGTTTCGTATTATTTAGATCCAAGAAAAGACATATGACAATGTTGTTTGAAACACAAATGATAAAAATCAATGTGTTTTCATTAGAATTAACTAAAATGTTCCTGATTTTCCGTTTATATTACCGATGGAAGATGTACACGTAAAACCGCTCTAATCCGGCTGAAACGTCGATATATGCAATAAAAACAGAACTTCTCCCTTTCCAATATCTTAGTATTTTAACGAGAAACAAATAGTTGATTGAAAATTAAGTGTTTAAGGTTAATTTTAATCAATTATGTGTTTGCATAATTTTTATCGTATTTTTAATGAATTAAGAGCAATAAACTGAAAGTTCACAAAAACGTGGAAAAACAGCAAATATTGCCAAT